>NW_024609839.1:72899991-73101470 GCF_016920785.2 Ixodes scapularis | reverse complement strand
AAGGAGGTAAATATTTTTCTGATAATGGGGCCCTTTTTTTCGCTCAGAAGCGGTCTATTTGGGGGCATACTTCACGAAACAAGAACACGTCAAAGCGCCCCTTTTAGACCGCAAGATGAATGTTATAACAAAGTAATCAATTAATGCGCCTTTATTAAATCGCTATTCTTATTATACGAATACATTTAACGCCGACGACGAGTGCCTTCAACCGCGTCCAGGGGACCCGTGAGCACGACGTTAGAAAGAGACAGACGTCTGGGAGGACAATTAGGGGTAAACAGAGGAAGTTGGCCGAAAAGAGTTTCCGCCTTACCAGCGCTGAAAGGAGGTAAATATTTTTCTGATAATGGGGCCCTTTTTTTCGCTCAGAAGCGGTCTATTTGGGGGCATACTTCACGAAACAAGAACACGTCAAAGCGCCCCTTTTAGACCGCAAGATGAATGTTATAACAAAGTAATCAATTAATGCGCCTTTATTAAATCGCTATTCTTATTATACGAATACATTTAACGCCGACGACGAGTGCCTTCAACCGCGTCTAGGGGACCCGTGAGCACGACGTTAGAAAGAGACAGACGTCTGGGAGGACAATTGGGGGAAAACAGAGGAAGTTGGCCGAAAAGAGTTTCCGCCTTACCAGCGCTGAAAGGAGGTAAATATTTTTCTGATAATGGGGCCCTTTTTTTCGCTCAGAAGCGGTCTATTTGGGGGCATACTTCACGAAACAAGAACACGTCAAAGCGCCCCTTTTAGACCGCAAGATGAATGTTATAACAAAGTAATCAATTAATGCGCCTTTATTAAATCGCTATTCTTATTATACGAATACATTTAACGCCGACGACGAGTGCCTTCAACCGCGTCCAGGGGACCCGTGAGCACGACGTTAGAAAGAGACAGACGTCTGGGAGGACAATTAGGGGTAAACAGAGGAAGTTGGCCGAAAAGAGTTTCCGCCTTACCAGCGCTGAAAGGAGGTAAATATTTTTCTGATAATGGGGCCCTTTTTTTCGCTCAGAAGCGGTCTATTTGGGGGCATACTTCACGAAACAAGAACACGTCAAAGCGCCCCTTTTAGACCGCAAGATGAATGTTATAACAAAGTAATCAATTAATGCGCCTTTATTAAATCGCTATTCTTATTATACGAATACATTTAACGCCGACGACGAGTGCCTTCAACCGCGTCCAGGGGACCCGTGAGCACGACGTTAGAAAGAGACAGACGTCTGGGAGGACAATTGGGGGAAAACAGAGGAAGTTGGCCGAAAAGAGTTTCCGCCTTACCAGCGCTGAAAGGAGGTAAATATTTTTCTGATAATGGGGCCCTTTTTTTCGCTCAGAAGCGGTCTATTTGGGGGCATACTTCACGAAACAAGAACACGTCAAAGCGCCCCTTTTAGACCGCAAGATGAATGTTATAACAAAGTAATCAATTAATGCGCCTTTATTAAATCGCTATTCTTATTATACGAATACATTTAACGCCGACGACGAGTGCCTTCAACCGCGTCTAGGGGACCCGTGAGCACGACGTTAGAAAGAGACAGACGTCTGGGAGGACAATTAGGGGTAAACAGAGGAAGTTGGCCGAAAAGAGTTTCCGCCTTACCAGCGCTGAAAGGAGGTAAATATTTTTCTGATAATGGGGCCCTTTTTTTCGCTCAGAAGCGGTCTATTTGGGGGCATACTTCACGAAACAAGAACACGTCAAAGCGCCCCTTTTAGACCGCAAGATGAATGTTATAACAAAGTAATCAATTAATGCGCCTTTATTAAATCGCTATTCTTATTATACGAATACATTTAACGCCGACGACGAGTGCCTTCAACCGCGTCCAGGGGACCCGTGAGCACGACGTTAGAAAGAGACAGACGTCTGGGAGGACAATTGGGGGTAAACAGAGGAAGTTGGCCGAAAAGAGTTTCCGCCTTACCAGCGCTGAAAGGAGGTAAATATTTTTCTGATAATGGGGCCCTTTTTTTCGCTCAGAAGCGGTCTATTTGGGGGCATACTTCACGAAACAAGAACACGTCAAAGCGCCCCTTTTAGACCGCAAGATGAATGTTATAACAAAGTAATCAATTAATGCGCCTTTATTAAATCGCTATTCTTATTATACGAATACATTTAACGCCGACGACGAGTGCCTTCAACCGCGTCCAGGGGACCCGTGAGCACGACGTTAGAAAGAGACAGACGTCTGGGAGGACAATTGGGGGAAAACAGAGGAAGTTGGCCGAAAAGAGTTTCCGCCTTACCAGCGCTGAAAGGAGGTAAATATTTTTCTGATAATGGGGCCCTTTTTTTCGCTCAGAAGCGGTCTATTTGGGGGCATACTTCACGAAACAAGAACACGTCAAAGCGCCCCTTTTAGACCGCAAGATGAATGTTATAACAAAGTAATCAATTAATGCGCCTTTATTAAATCGCTATTCTTATTATACGAATACATTTAACGCCGACGACGAGTGCCTTCAACCGCGTCTAGGGGACCCGTGAGCACGACGTTAGAAAGAGACAGACGTCTGGGAGGACAATTAGGGGTAAACAGAGGAAGTTGGCCGAAAAGAGTTTCCGCCTTACCAGCGCTGAAAGGAGGTAAATATTTTTCTGATAATGGGGCCCTTTTTTTCGCTCAGAAGCGGTCTATTTGGGGGCATACTTCACGAAACAAGAACACGTCAAAGCGCCCCTTTTAGACCGCAAGATGAATGTTATAACAAAGTAATCAATTAATGCGCCTTTATTAAATCGCTATTCTTATTATACGAATACATTTAACGCCGACGACGAGTGCCTTCAACCGCGTCCAGGGGACCCGTGAGCACGACGTTAGAAAGAGACAGACGTCTGGGAGGACAATTAGGGGTAAACAGTGGAAGTTGGCCGAAAAGAGTTTTCGCCTTTCCAGCGCTGAAAGGAGGTAAATATTTTTCTGATAATGGGGCCCTTTTTTTCGCTCAGAAGCGGTCTATTTGGGGGCATACTTCACGAAACAAGAACACGTCAAAGCGCCCCTTTTAGACCGCAAGATGAATGTTATAACAAAGTAATCAATTAATGCGCCTTTATTAAATCGCTATTCTTATTATACGAATACATTTAACGCCGACGACGAGTGCCTTCAACCGCGTCCAGGGGACCCGTGAGCACGACGTTAGAAAGAGACAGACGTCTGGGAGGACAATTAGGGGTAAACAGTGGAAGTTGGCCGAAAAGAGTTTCCGCCTTACCAGCGCTGAAAGGAGGTAAATATTTTTCTGATAATGGGGCCCTTTTTTTCGCTCAGAAGCGGTCTATTTGGGGGCATACTTCACGAAACAAGAACACGTCAAAGCGCCCCTTTTAGACCGCAAGATGAATGTTATAACAAAGTAATCAATTAATGCGCCTTTATTAAATCGCTATTCTTATTATACGAATACATTTAACGCCGACGACGAGTGCCTTCAACCGCGTCCAGGGGACCCGTGAGCACGACGTTAGAAAGAGACAGACGTCTGGGAGGACAATTAGGGGTAAACAGTGGAAGTTGGACGAAAAGAGTTTCCGCCTTACCAGCGCTGAAAGGAGGTAAATATTTTTCTGATAATGGGGCCCTTTTTTTCGCTCAGAAGCGGTCTATTTGGGGGCATACTTCACGAAACAAGAACACGTCAAAGCGCCCCTTTTAGACCGCAAGATGAATGTTATAACAAAGTAATCAATTAATGCGCCTTTATTAAATCGCTATTCTTATTATACGAATACATTTAACGCCGACGACGAGTGCCTTCAACCGCGTCCAGGGGACCCGTGAGCACGACGTTAGAAAGAGACAGACGTCTGGGAGGACAATTAGGGGTAAACAGAGGAAGTTGGCCGAAAAGAGTTTCCGCCTCACCAGCGCTGAAAGGAGGTAAATATTTTTCTGATAATGGGGCCCTTTTTTTCGCTCAGAAGCGGTCTATTTGGGGGCATACTTCACGAAACAAGAACACGTCAAAGCGCCCCTTTTAGACCGCAAGATGAATGTTATAACAAAGTAATCAATTAATGCGCCTTTATTAAATCGCTATTCTTATTATACGAATACATTTAACGCCGACGACGAGTGCCTTCAACCGCGTCCAGGGGACCCGTGAGCACGACGTTAGAAAGAGACAGACGTCTGGGAGGACAATTGGGGGAAAACAGAGGAAGTTGGACGAAAAGAGTTTCCGCCTTACCAGCGCTGAAAGGAGGTAAATATTTTTCTGATAATGGGGCCCTTTTTTTCGCTCAGAAGCGGTCTATTTGGGGGCATACTTCACGAAACAAGAACACGTCAAACCGCCCCTTTTAGACCGCAAGATGAATGTTATAACAAAGTAATCAATTAATGCGCCTTTATTAAATCGCTATTCTTATTATACGAATACATTTAACGCCGACGACGAGTGCCTTCAACCGCGTCCAGGGGACCCGTGAGCACGACGTTAGAAAGAGACAGACGTCTGGGAGGACAATTAGGGGAAAACAGTGGAAGTTGGACGAAAAGAGTTTTCGCCTTACCAGCGCTGAAAGGAGGTAAATATTTTTCTGATAATGGGGCCCTTTTTTTCGCTCAGAAGCGGTCTATTTGGGGGCATACTTCACGAAACAAGAACACGTCAAACCGCCCCTTTTAGACCGCAAGATGAATGTTATAACAAAGTAATCAATTAATGCGCCTTTATTAAATCGCTATTCTTATTATACGAATACATTTAACGCCGACGACGAGTGCCTTCAACCGCGTCCAGGGGACCCGTGAGCACGACGTTAGAAAGAGACAGACGTCTGGGAGGACAATTAGGGGAAAACAGTGGAAGTTGGACGAAAAGAGTTTTCGCCTTACCAGCGCTGAAAGGAGGTAAATATTTTTCTGATAATGGGGCCCTTTTTTTCGCTCAGAAGCGGTCTATTTGGGGGCATACTTCACGAAACAAGAACACGTCAAAGCGCCCCTTTTAGACCGCAAGATGAATGTTATAACAAAGTAATCAATTAATGCGCCTTTATTAAATCGCTATTCTTATTATACGAATACATTTAACGCCGACGACGAGTGCCTTCAACCGCGTCCAGGGGACCCGTGAGCACGACGTTAGAAAGAGACAGACGTCTGGGAGGACAATTAGGGGTAAACAGTGGAAGTTGGACGAAAAGAGTTTCCGCCTTACCAGCGCTGAAAGGAGGTAAATATTTTTCTGATAATGGGGCCCTTTTTTTCGCTCAGAAGCGGTCTATTTGGGGGCATACTTCACGAAACAAGAACACGTCAAACCGCCCCTTTTAGACCGCAAGATGAATGTTATAACAAAGTAATCAATTAATGCGCCTTTATTAAATCGCTATTCTTATTATACGAATACATTTAACGCCGACGACGAGTGCCTTCAACCGCGTCCAGGGGACCCGTGAGCACGACGTTAGAAAGAGACAGACGTCTGGGAGGACAATTAGGGGTAAACAGTGGAAGTTGGACGAAAAGAGTTTCCGCCTTACCAGCGCTGAAAGGAGGTAAATATTTTTCTGATAATGGGGCCCTTTTTTTCGCTCAGAAGCGGTCTATTTGGGGGCATACTTCACGAAACAAGAACACGTCAAAGCGCCCCTTTTAGACCGCAAGATGAATGTTATAACAAAGTAATCAATTAATGCGCCTTTATTAAATCGCTATTCTTATTATACGAATACATTTAACGCCGACGACGAGTGCCTTCAACCGCGTCCAGGGGACCCGTGAGCACGACGTTAGAAAGAGACAGACGTCTGGGAGGACAATTAGGGGTAAACAGTGGAAGTTGGACGAAAAGAGTTTCCGCCTTACCAGCGCTGAAAGGAGGTAAATATTTTTCTGATAATGGGGCCCTTTTTTTCGCTCAGAAGCGGTCTATTTGGGGGCATACTTCACGAAACAAGAACACGTCAAACCGCCCCTTTTAGACCGCAAGATGAATGTTATAACAAAGTAATCAATTAATGCGCCTTTATTAAATCGCTATTCTTATTATACGAATACATTTAACGCCGACGACGAGTGCCTTCAACCGCGTCCAGGGGACCCGTGAGCACGACGTTAGAAAGAGACAGACGTCTGGGAGGACAATTAGGGGTAAACAGTGGAAGTTGGACGAAAAGAGTTTCCGCCTTACCAGCGCTGAAAGGAGGTAAATATTTTTCTGATAATGGGGCCCTTTTTTTCGCTCAGAAGCGGTCTATTTGGGGGCATACTTCACGAAACAAGAACACGTCAAAGCGCCCCTTTTAGACCGCAAGATGAATGTTATAACAAAGTAATCAATTAATGCGCCTTTATTAAATCGCTATTCTTATTATACGAATACATTTAACGCCGACGACGAGTGCCTTCAACCGCGTCCAGGGGACCCGTGAGCACGACGTTAGAAAGAGACAGACGTCTGGGAGGACAATTAGGGGTAAACAGTGGAAGTTGGACGAAAAGAGTTTCCGCCTTACCAGCGCTGAAAGGAGGTAAATATTTTTCTGATATTGGGGCCCTTTTTTTCGCTCAGAAGCGGTCTATTTGGGGGCATACTTCACGAAACAAGAACACGTCAAACCGCCCCTTTTAGACCGCAAGATGAATGTTATAACAAAGTAATCAATTAATGCGCCTTTATTAAATCGCTATTCTTATTATACGAATACATTTAACGCCGACGACGAGTGCCTTCAACCGCGTCCAGGGGACCCGTGAGCACGACGTTAGAAAGAGACAGACGTCTGGGAGGACAATTAGGGGTAAACAGTGGAAGTTGGACGAAAAGAGTTTCCGCCTTACCAGCGCTGAAAGGAGGTAAATATTTTTCTGATAATGGGGCCCTTTTTTTCGCTCAGAAGCGGTCTATTTGGGGGCATACTTCACGAAACAAGAACACGTCAAACCGCCCCTTTTAGACCGCAAGATGAATGTTATAACAAAGTAATCAATTAATGCGCCTTTATTAAATCGCTATTCTTATTATACGAATACATTTAACGCCGACGACGAGTGCCTTCAACCGCGTCCAGGGGACCCGTGAGCACGACGTTAGAAAGAGACAGACGTCTGGGAGGACAATTAGGGGTAAACAGTGGAAGTTGGACGAAAAGAGTTTCCGCCTTACCAGCGCTGAAAGGAGGTAAATATTTTTCTGATAATGGGGCCCTTTTTTTCGCTCAGAAGCGGTCTATTTGGGGGCATACTTCACGAAACAAGAACACGTCAAACCGCCCCTTTTAGACCGCAAGATGAATGTTATAACAAAGTAATCAATTAATGCGCCTTTATTAAATCGCTATTCTTATTATACGAATACATTTAACGCCGACGACGAGTGCCTTCAACCGCGTCCAGGGGACCCGTGAGCACGACGTTAGAAAGAGACAGACGTCTGGGAGGACAATTAGGGGTAAACAGTGGAAGTTGGACGAAAAAGGTTTTTGCCTTACCAGCGCTGAAAGGAGGTAAATATTTTTCTGATAATGGGGCCCTTTTTTTCGCTCAGAAGCGGTCTATTTGGGGGCATACTTCACGAAACAAGAACACGTCAAACCGCCCCTTTTAGACCGCAAGATGAATGTTATAACAAAGTAATCAATTAATGCGCCTTTATTAAATCGCTATTCTTATTATACGAATACATTTAACGCCGACGACGAGTGCCTTCAACCGCGTCCAGGGGACCCGTGAGCACGACGTTAGAAAGAGACAGACGTCTGGGAGGACAATTAGGGGTAAACAGTGGAAGTTGGACGAAAAGAGTTTCCGCCTTACCAGCGCTGAAAGGAGGTAAATATTTTTCTGATAATGGGGCCCTTTTTTTCGCTCAGAAGCGGTCTATTTGGGGGCATACTTCACGAAACAAGAACACGTCAAAGCGCCCCTTTTAGACCGCAAGATGAATGTTATAACAAAGTAATCAATTAATGCGCCTTTATTAAATCGCTATTCTTATTATACGAATACATTTAACGCCGACGACGAGTGCCTTCAACCGCGTCCAGGGGACCCGTGAGCACGACGTTAGAAAGAGACAGACGTCTGGGAGGACAATTAGGGGTAAACAGTGGAAGTTGGACGAAAAGAGTTTCCGCCTTACCAGCGCTGAAAGGAGGTAAATATTTTTCTGATAATGGGGCCCTTTTTTTCGCTCAGAAGCGGTCTATTTGGGGGCATACTTCACGAAACAAGAACACGTCAAACCGCCCCTTTTAGACCGCAAGATGAATGTTATAACAAAGTAATCAATTAATGCGCCTTTATTAAATCGCTATTCTTATTATACGAATACATTTAACGCCGACGACGAGTGCCTTCAACCGCGTCCAGGGGACCCGTGAGCACGACGTTAGAAAGAGACAGACGTCTGGGAGGACAATTAGGGGTAAACAGTGGAAGTTGGACGAAAAAGGTTTTTGCCTTACCAGCGCTGAAAGGAGGCAAAGATTTTTCTGATATTGGGGCCCTTTTTTTCGCTCAGAAGCGGTCTATTTGGGGGCATACTTCACGAAAGAAGAACACGTCAAAGCGCCCCTTTTAGACCGCAAGATGAATGTTATAACAAAGAAATCAATTAATGCGCCTTTATTAAATCGCTATTCTTATTATACGAATACATTTAACGCCGACGACGAGTGCCTTCAACCGCGTCCAGGGGACCCGTGAGCACGACGTTAGAAAGAGACAGACGTCTGGGAGGACAATTAGGGGAAAACAGTGGAAGTTGGACGAAAAGAGTTTCCGCCTTACCAGCGCTGAAAGGAGGTAAATATTTTTCTGATAATGGGGCCCTTTTTTTCGCTCAGAAGCGGTCTATTTGGGGGCATACTTCACGAAACAAGAACACGTCAAAGCGCCCCTTTTAGACCGCAAGATGAATGTTATAACAAAGTAATCAATTAATGCGCCTTTATTAAATCGCTATTCTTATTATACGAATACATTTAACGCCGACGACGAGTGCCTTCAACCGCGTCCAGGGGACCCGTGAGCACGACGTTAGAAAGAGACAGACGTCTGGGAGGACAATTAGGGGTAAACAGTGGAAGTTGGACGAAAAGAGTTTTCGCCTTACCAGCGCTGAAAGGAGGTAAATATTTTTCTGATAATGGGGCCCTTTTTTTCGCTCAGAAGCGGTCTATTTGGGGGCATACTTCACGAAACAAGAACACGTCAAAGCGCCCCTTTTAGACCGCAAGATGAATGTTATAACAAAGAAATCAATTAATGCGCCTTTATTAAATCGCTATTCTTATTATACGAATACATTTAACGCCGACGACGAGTGCCTTCAACCGCGTCCAGGGGACCCGTGAGCACGACGTTAGAAAGAGACAGACGTCTGGGAGGACAATTAGGGGTAAACAGTGGAAGTTGGACGAAAAGAGTTTCCGCCTTACCAGCGCTGAAAGGAGGTAAATATTTTTCTGATAATGGGGCCCTTTTTTTCGCTCAGAAGCGGTCTATTTGGGGGCATACTTCACGAAAGAAGAACACGTCAAACCGCCCCTTTTAGACCGCGAGATGAATGTTATAACAAAGAAATCAATTAATGCGCCTTTATTAAATCGCTATTCTTATTATACGAATACATTTAACGCCGGCGACGAGTGCCTTCAAACGCGTCAAGGGGACCCGTGAGCACGACGTTAGAAAGAGACAGACGTCTGGGAGGACAATTAGGGTTAAACAGTGGAAGTTGGCCGAAAAAGGTTTTCGCCTTAGCAGCGCTGAAAGGAGGCAAATATTTTCCTGATAATGGGGCCCTTTTTTTCGCTCAGAAGCGGTCTATTTGGGGGCATACTTCACGAAAGAAGAACACGTCAAACCGCCCCTTTTAGACCGCGAGATGAATGTTATAACAAAGTAATCAATTAATGCGCCTTTATTAAATCGCTATTCTTATTATACGAATACATTTAACGCCGGCGACGAGTGCCTTCAAACGCGTCAAGGGGACCCGTGAGCACGACGTTAGAAAGAGACAGACGTCTGGGAGGACAATTAGGGTTAAACAGTGGAAGTTGGCCGAAAAAGGTTTTCGCCTTAGCAGCGCTGAGAGGAGGCAAAGATTTTTCTGATAATGGGGCCCTTTTTTTCGCTCAGAAGCGGTCTATTTGGGGGCATACTTCACGAAAGAAGAACACGTCAAACCGCCCCTTTTAGACCGCGAGATGAATGTTATAACAAAGTAATCAATTAATGCGCCTTTATTAAATCGCTATTCTTATTATACGAATACATTTAACGCCGACGACGAGTGCCTTCAACCGCGTCCAGGGGACCCGTGAGCACGACGTTAGAAAGAGACAGACGTCTGGGAGGACAATTAGGGTTAAACAGTGGAAGTTGGACGAAAAGAGTTTCCGCCTTACCAGCGCTGAAAGGAGGTAAATATTTTTCTGATAATGGGGCCCTTTTTTTCGCTCAGAAGCGGTCTATTTGGGGGCATACTTCACGAAACAAGAACACGTCAAAGCGCCCCTTTTAGACCGCAAGATGAATGTTATAACAAAGTAATCAATTAATGCGCCTTTATTAAATCGCTATTCTTATTATACGAATACATTTAACGCCGACGACGAGTGCCTTCAACCGCGTCCAGGGGACCCGTGAGCACGACGTTAGAAAGAGACAGACGTCTGGGAGGACAATTAGGGTTAAACAGTGGAAGTTGGACGAAAAAGGTTTTTGCCTTACCAGCGCTGAAAGGAGGCAAAGATTTTTCTGATAATGGGGCCCTTTTTTTCGCTCAGAAGCGGTCTATTTGGGGGCATACTTCACGAAACAAGAACACGTCAAAGCGCCCCTTTTAGACCGCAAGATGAATGTTATAACAAAGAAATCAATTAATGCGCCTTTATTAAATCGCTATTCTTATTATACGAATACATTTAACGCCGACGACGAGTGCCTTCAACCGCGTCCAGGGGACCCGTGAGCACGACGTTAGAAAGAGACAGACGTCTGGGAGGACAATTAGGGGTAAACAGTGGAAGTTGGACGAAAAGAGTTTCCGCCTTACCAGCGCTGAAAGGAGGTAAATATTTTTCTGATAATGGGGCCCTTTTTTTCGCTCAGAAGCGGTCTATTTGGGGGCATACTTCACGAAACAAGAACACGTCAAAGCGCCCCTTTTAGACCGCAAGATGAATGTTATAACAAAGAAATCAATTAATGCGCCTTTATTAAATCGCTATTCTTATTATACGAATACATTTAACGCCGACGACGAGTGCCTTCAACCGCGTCCAGGGGACCCGTGAGCACGACGTTAGAAAGAGACAGACGTCTGGGAGGACAATTAGGGTTAAACAGTGGAAGTTGGACGAAAAGAGTTTCCGCCTTACCAGCGCTGAAAGGAGGTAAATATTTTTCTGATAATGGGGCCCTTTTTTTCGCTCAGAAGCGGTCTATTTGGGGGCATACTTCACGAAACAAGAACACGTCAAAGCGCCCCTTTTAGACCGCAAGATGAATGTTATAACAAAGTAATCAATTAATGCGCCTTTATTAAATCGCTATTCTTATTATACGAATACATTTAACGCCGACGACGAGTGCCTTCAACCGCGTCCAGGGGACCCGTGAGCACGACGTTAGAAAGAGACAGACGTCTGGGAGGACAATTAGGGTTAAACAGTGGAAGTTGGACGAAAAAGGTTTTTGCCTTACCAGCGCTGAAAGGAGGCAAAGATTTTTCTGATAATGGGGCCCTTTTTTTCGCTCAGAAGCGGTCTATTTGGGGGCATACTTCACGAAACAAGAACACGTCAAAGCGCCCCTTTTAGACCGCAAGATGAATGTTATAACAAAGAAATCAATTAATGCGCCTTTATTAAATCGCTATTCTTATTATACGAATACATTTAACGCCGACGACGAGTGCCTTCAACCGCGTCCAGGGGACCCGTGAGCACGACGTTAGAAAGAGACAGACGTCTGGGAGGACAATTAGGGGTAAACAGTGGAAGTTGGACGAAAAGAGTTTCCGCCTTACCAGCGCTGAAAGGAGGTAAATATTTTTCTGATAATGGGGCCCTTTTTTTCGCTCAGAAGCGGTCTATTTGGGGGCATACTTCACGAAACAAGAACACGTCAAAGCGCCCCTTTTAGACCGCAAGATGAATGTTATAACAAAGAAATCAATTAATGCGCCTTTATTAAATCGCTATTCTTATTATACGAATACATTTAACGCCGACGACGAGTGCCTTCAACCGCGTCCAGGGGACCCGTGAGCACGACGTTAGAAAGAGACAGACGTCTGGGAGGACAATTAGGGTTAAACAGTGGAAGTTGGCCGAAAAAGGTTTTTGCCTTACCAGCGCTGAAAGGAGGTAAATATTTTTCTGATAATGGGGCCCTTTTTTTCGCTCAGAAGCGGTCTATTTGGGGGCATACTTCACGAAACAAGAACACGTCAAACCGCCCCTTTTAGACCGCAAGATGAATGTTATAACAAAGAAATCAATTAATGCGCCTTTATTAAATCGCTATTCTTATTATACGAATACATTTAACGCCGACGACGAGTGCCTTCAACCGCGTCCAGGGGACCCGTGAGCACGACGTTAGAAAGAGACAGACGTCTGGGAGGACAATTAGGGGTAAACAGTGGAAGTTGGCCGAAAAAGGTTTTTGCCTTACCAGCGCTGAAAGGAGGTAAATATTTTTCTGATAATGGGGCCCTTTTTTTCGCTCAGAAGCGGTCTATTTGGGGGCATACTTCACGAAACAAGAACACGTCAAAGCGCCCCTTTTAGACCGCAAGATGAATGTTATAACAAAGTAATCAATTAATGCGCCTTTATTAAATCGCTATTCTTATTATACGAATACATTTAACGCCGACGACGAGTGCCTTCAACCGCGTCCAGGGGACCCGTGAGCACGACGTTAGAAAGAGACAGACGTCTGGGAGGACAATTAGGGGTAAACAGTGGAAGTTGGCCGAAAAAGGTTTTTGCCTTACCAGCGCTGAAAGGAGGTAAATATTTTTCTGATATTGGGGCCCTTTTTTTCGCTCAGAAGCGGTCTATTTGGGGGCATACTTCACGAAACAAGAACACGTCAAACCGCCCCTTTTAGACCGCAAGATGAATGTTATAACAAAGAAATCAATTAATGCGCCTTTATTAAATCGCTATTCTTATTATACGAATACATTTAACGCCGACGACGAGTGCCTTCAACCGCGTCCAGGGGACCCGTGAGCACGACGTTAGAAAGAGACAGACGTCTGGGAGGACAATTAGGGTTAAACAGTGGAAGTTGGACGAAAAAGGTTTTTGCCTTACCAGCGCTGAAAGGAGGTAAATATTTTTCTGATAATGGGGCCCTTTTTTTCGCTCAGAAGCGGTCTATTTGGGGGCATACTTCACGAAACAAGAACACGTCAAAGCGCCCCTTTTAGACCGCAAGATGAATGTTATAACAAAGTAATCAATTAATGCGCCTTTATTAAATCGCTATTCTTATTATACGAATACATTTAACGCCGACGACGAGTGCCTTCAACCGCGTCCAGGGGACCCGTGAGCACGACGTTAGAAAGAGACAGACGTCTGGGAGGACAATTAGGGTTAAACAGTGGAAGTTGGCCGAAAAGGGTTTTTGCCTTACCAGCGCTGAAAGGAGGTAAATATTTTTCTGATAATGGGGCCCTTTTTTTCGCTCAGAAGCGGTCTATTTGGGGGCATACTTCACGAAACAAGAACACGTCAAAGCGCCCCTTTTAGACCGCAAGATGAATGTTATAACAAAGAAATCAATTAATGCGCCTTTATTAAATCGCTATTCTTATTATACGAATACATTTAACGCCGACGACGAGTGCCTTCAACCGCGTCCAGGGGACCCGTGAGCACGACGTTAGAAAGAGACAGACGTCTGGGAGGACAATTAGGGGTAAACAGTGGAAGTTGGACGAAAAGAGTTTCCGCCTTACCAGCGCTGAAAGGAGGTAAATATTTTTCTGATAATGGGGCCCTTTTTTTCGCTCAGAAGCGGTCTATTTGGGGGCATACTTCACGAAACAAGAACACGTCAAAGCGCCCCTTTTAGACCGCAAGATGAATGTTATAACAAAGTAATCAATTAATGCGCCTTTATTAAATCGCTATTCTTATTATACGAATACATTTAACGCCGGCGACGAGTGCCTTCAACCGCGTCCAGGGGACCCGTGAGCACGACGTTAGAAAGAGACAGACGTCTGGGAGGACAATTAGGGTTAAACAGTGGAAGTTGGCCGAAAAAGGTTTTTGCCTTACCAGCGCTGAAAGGAGGCAAAGATTTTTCTGATATTGGGGCCCTTTTTTTCGCTCAGAAGCGGTCTATTTGGGGGCATACTTCACGAAACAAGAACACGTCAAAGCGCCCCTTTTAGACCGCAAGATGAATGTTATAACAAAGAAATCAATTAATGCGCCTTTATTAAATCGCTATTCTTATTATACGAATACATTTAACGCCGGCGACGAGTGCCTTCAACCGCGTCCAGGGGACCCGTGAGCACGACGTTAGAAAGAGACAGACGTCTGGGAGGACAATTAGGGGTAAACAGTGGAAGTTGGCCGAAAAAGGTTTTTGCCTTACCAGCGCTGAAAGGAGGTAAATATTTTTCTGATATTGGGGCCCTTTTTTTCGCTCAGAAGCGGTCTATTTGGGGGCATACTTCACGAAACAAGAACACGTCAAACCGCCCCTTTTAGACCGCAAGATGAATGTTATAACAAAGAAATCAATTAATGCGCCTTTATTAAATCGCTATTCTTATTATACGAATACATTTAACGCCGACGACGAGTGCCTTCAACCGCGTCAAGGGGACCCGTGAGCACGACGTTAGAAAGAGACAGACGTCTGGGAGGACAATTAGGGGTAAACAGTGGAAGTTGGCCGAAAAAGGTTTTTGCCTTACCAGCGCTGAAAGGAGGCAAAGATTTTTCTGATATTGGGGCCCTTTTTTTCGCTCAGAAGCGGTCTATTTGGGGGCATACTTCACGAAACAAGAACACGTCAAAGCGCCCCTTTTAGACCGCAAGATGAATGTTATAACAAAGAAATCAATTAATGCGCCTTTATTAAATCGCTATTCTTATTATACGAATACATTTAACGCCGGCGACGAGTGCCTTCAACCGCGTCCAGGGGACCCGTGAGCACGACGTTAGAAAGAGACAGACGTCTGGGAGGACAATTAGGGGTAAACAGTGGAAGTTGGCCGAAAAAGGTTTTTGCCTTACCAGCGCTGAAAGGAGGCAAAGATTTTTCTGATATTGGGGCCCTTTTTTTCGCTCAGAAGCGGTCTATTTGGGGGCATACTTCACGAAACAAGAACACGTCAAACCGCCCCTTTTAGACCGCAAGATGAATGTTATAACAAAGAAATCAATTAATGCGCCTTTATTAAATCGCTATTCTTATTATACGAATACATTTAACGCCGACGACGAGTGCCTTCAACCGCGTCAAGGGGACCCGTGAGCACGACGTTAGAAAGAGACAGACGTCTGGGAGGACAATTAGGGGTAAACAGTGGAAGTTGGCCGAAAAAGGTTTTTGCCTTACCAGCGCTGAAAGGAGGTAAATATTTTTCTGATATTGGGGCCCTTTTTTTCGCTCAGAAGCGGTCTATTTGGGGGCATACTTCACGAAACAAGAACACGTCAAACCGCCCCTTTTAGACCGCAAGATGAATGTTATAACAAAGAAATCAATTAATGCGCCTTTATTAAATCGCTATTCTTATTATACGAATACATTTAACGCCGACGACGAGTGCCTTCAACCGCGTCCAGGGGACCCGTGAGCACGACGTTAGAAAGAGACAGACGTCTGGGAGGACAATTAGGGGTAAACAGTGGAAGTTGGCCGAAAAAGGTTTTTGCCTTACCAGCGCTGAAAGGAGGCAAAGATTTTTCTGATATTGGGGCCCTTTTTTTCGCTCAGAAGCGGTCTATTTGGGGGCATACTTCACGAAACAAGAACACGTCAAAGCGCCCCTTTTAGACCGCAAGATGAATGTTATAACAAAGAAATCAATTAATGCGCCTTTATTAAATCGCTATTCTTATTATACGAATACATTTAACGCCGACGACGAGTGCCTTCAACCGCGTCCAGGGGACCCGTGAGCACGACGTTAGAAAGAGACAGACGTCTGGGAGGACAATTAGGGGTAAACAGTGGAAGTTGGACGAAAAGAGTTTTCGCCTTACCAGCGCTGAAAGGAGGTAAATATTTTTCTGATAATGGGGCCCTTTTTTTCGCTCAGAAGCGGTCTATTTGGGGGCATACTTCACGAAACAAGAACACGTCAAAGCGCCCCTTTTAGACCGCAAGATGAATGTTATAACAAAGTAATCAATTAATGCGCCTTTATTAAATCGCTATTCTTATTATACGAATACATTTAACGCCGACGACGAGTGCCTTCAACCGCGTCAAGGGGACCCGTGAGCACGACGTTAGAAAGAGACAGACGTCTGGGAGGACAATTAGGGTGAAACAGAGGAAGTTGGACGAAAAGAGTTTTCGCCTTACCAGCGCTGAAAGGAGGTAAATATTTTTCTGATAATGGGGCCCTTTTTTTCGCTCAGAAGCGGTCTATTTGGGGGCATACTTCACGAAACAAGAACACGTCAAAGCGCCCCTTTTAGACCGCAAGATGAATGTTATAACAAAGTAATCAATTAATGCGCCTTTATTAAATCGCTATTCTTATTATACGAATACATTTAACGCCGACGACGAGTGCCTTCAACCGCGTCAAGGGGACCCGTGAGCACGACGTTAGAAAGAGACAGACGTCTGGGAGGACAATTAGGGGAAAACAGTGGAAGTTGGCCGAAAAGAGTTTTCGCCTTACCAGCGCTGAAAGGAGGTAAATATTTTTCTGATAATGGGGCCCTTTTTTTCGCTCAGAAGCGGTCTATTTGGGGGCATACTTCACGAAACAAGAACACGTCAAAGCGCCCCTTTTAGACCGCAAGATGAATGTTATAACAAAGTAATCAATTAATGCGCCTTTATTAAATCGCTATTCTTATTATACGAATACATTTAACGCCGACGACGAGTGCCTTCAACCGCGTCAAGGGGACTCGAGAGCACGACGTTAGAAAGAGACAGACGTCTGGGAGGACAATTAGGGGTAAACAGTGGAAGTTGGACGAAAAGAGTTTTCGCCTTACCAGCGCTGAAAGGAGGTAAATATTTTTCTGATAATGGGGCCCTTTTTTTCGCTCAGAAGCGGTCTATTTGGGGGCATACTTCACGAAACAAGAACACGTCAAAGCGCCCCTTTTAGACCGCAAGATGAATGTTATAACAAAGTAATCAATTAATGCGCCTTTATTAAATCGCTATTCTTATTATACGAATACATTTAACGCCGACGACGAGTGCCTTCAACCGCGTCAAGGGGACCCGTGAGCACGACGTTAGAAAGAGACAGACGTCTGGGAGGACAATTAGGGGAAAACAGTGGAAGTTGGCCGAAAAGAGTTTTCGCCTTACCAGCGCTGAAAGGAGGTAAATATTTTTCTGATAATGGGGCCCTTTTTTTCGCTCAGAAGCGGTCTATTTGGGGGCATACTTCACGAAACAAGAACACGTCAAAGCGCCCCTTTTAGACCGCAAGATGAATGTTATAACAAAGTAATCAATTAATGCGCCTTTATTAAATCGCTATTCTTATTATACGAATACATTTAACGCCGACGACGAGTGCCTTCAACCGCGTCAAGGGGACCCGTGAGCACGACGTTAGAAAGAGACAGACGTCTGGGAGGACAATTAGGGGAAAACAGTGGAAGTTGGACGAAAAGAGTTTTCGCCTTACCAGCGCTGAAAGGAGGTAAATATTTTTCTGATAATGGGGCCCTTTTTTTCGCTCAGAAGCGGTCTATTTGGGGGCATACTTCACGAAACAAGAACACGTCAAAGCGCCCCTTTTAGACCGCAAGATGAATGTTATAACAAAGTAATCAATTAATGCGCCTTTATTAAATCGCTATTCTTATTATACGAATACATTTAACGCCGACGACGAGTGCCTTCAACCGCGTCAAGGGGACTCGAGAGCACGACGTTAGAAAGAGACAGACGTCTGGGAGGACAATTAGGGTGAAACAGAGGAAGTTGGACGAAAAGAGTTTTCGCCTTACCAGCGCTGAAAGGAGGTAAATATTTTTCTGATAATGGGGCCCTTTTTTTCGCTCAGAAGCGGTCTATTTGGGGGCATACTTCACGAAACAAGAACACGTCAAAACGCCCCTTTTAGACCGCAAGATGAATGTTATAACAAAGAAATCAATTAATGCGCCTTTATTAAATCGCTATTCTTATTATACGAATACATTTAACGCCGACGACGAGTGCCTTCAACCGCGTCCAGGGGACTCGAGAGCACGACGTTAGAAAGAGACAGACGTCTGGGAGGACAATTAGGGTGAAACAGAGGAAGTTGGCCGAAAAGAGTTTTCGCCTTACCAGCGCTGAAAGGAGGCAAAGATTTTTCTGATATTGGGGCCCTTTTTTTCGCTCAGAAGCGGTCTATTTGGGGGCATACTTCACGAAAGAAGAACACGTCAAACCGCCCCTTTTAGACCGCAAGATGAATGTTATAACAAAGAAATCAATTAATGCGCCTTTATTAAATCGCTATTCTTATTATACGAATACATTTAACGCCGACGACGAGTGCCTTCAACCGCGTCCAGGGGACTCGAGAGCACGACGTTAGAAAGAGACAGACGTCTGGGAGGACAATTAGGGTGAAACAGAGGAAGTTGGCCGAAAAGAGTTTTCGCCTTACCAGCGCTGAAAGGAGGCAAAGATTTTTCTGATATTGGGGCCCTTTTTTTCGCTCAGAAGCGGTCTATTTGGGGGCATACTTCACGAAAGAAGAACACGTCAAACCGCCCCTTTTAGACCGCAAGATGAATGTTATAACAAAGAAATCAATTAATGCGCCTTTATTAAATCGCTATTCTTATTATACGAATACATTTAACGCCGGCGACGAGTGCCTTCAACCGCGTCAAGGGGACTCGAGAGCACGACGTTAGAAAGAGACAGACGTCTGGGAGGACAATTAGGGGTAAACAGTGGAAGTTGGCCGAAAAAGGTTTTCGCCTTACCAGCGCTGAAAGGAGGCAAAGATTTTTCTGATATTGGGGCCCTTTTTTTCGCTCAGAAGCGGTCTATTTGGGGGCATACTTCACGAAAGAAGAACACGTCAAACCGCCCCTTTTAGACCGCAAGATGAATGTTATAACAAAGAAATCAATTAATGCGCCTTTATTAAATCGCTATTCTTATTATACGAATACATTTAACGCCGGCGACGAGTGCCTTCAAACGCGTCAAGGGGACCCGTGAGCACGACGTTAGAAAGAGACAGACGTCTGGGAGGACAATTAGGGGTAAACAGTGGAAGTTGGCCGAAAAAGGTTTTCGCCTTACCAGCGCTGAAAGGAGGCAAAGATTTTTCTGATATTGGGGCCCTTTTTTTCGCTCAGAAGCGGTCTATTTGGGGGCATACTTCACGAAAGAAGAACACGTCAAACCGCCCCTTTTAGACCGCAAGATGAATGTTATAACAAAGAAATCAATTAATGCGCCTTTATTAAATCGCTATTCTTATTATACGAATACATTTAACGCCGGCGACGAGTGCCTTCAACCGCGTCAAGGGGACTCGAGAGCACGACGTTAGAAAGAGACAGACGTCTGGGAGGACAATTAGGGGTAAACAGTGGAAGTTGGCCGAAAAAGGTTTTCGCCTTACCAGCGCTGAAAGGAGGCAAAGATTTTTCTGATATTGGGGCCCTTTTTTTCGCTCAGAAGCGATCTATTTGGGGGCGTACTTCACGAAAGAAGAACACGTCAAACCGCCCCTTTTAGACCGCAAGATGAATGTTATAACAAAGAAATCAATTAATGCGCCTTTATTAAATCGCTATTCTTATTATACGAATACATTTAACGCCGGCGACGAGTGCCTTCAACCGCGTCAAGGGGACTCGAGAGCACGACGTTAGAAAGAGACAGACGTCTGGGAGGACAATTAGGGGTAAACAGTGGAAGTTGGCCGAAAAAGGTTTTCGCCTTACCAGCGCTGAAAGGAGGCAAAGATTTTTCTGATATTGGGGCCCTTTTTTTCGCTCAGAAGCGGTCTATTTGGGGGCATACTTCACGAAAGAAGAACACGTCAAACCGCCCCTTTTAGACCGCAAGATGAATGTTATAACAAAGAAATCAATTAATGCGCCTTTATTAAATCGCTATTCTTATTATACGAATACATTTAACGCCGGCGACGAGTGCCTTCAACCGCGTCAAGGGGACTCGAGAGCACGACGTTAGAAAGAGACAGACGTCTGGGAGGACAATTAGGGGTAAACAGTGGAAGTTGGCCGAAAAAGGTTTTCGCCTTAGCAGCGCTGAAAGGAGGCAAAGATTTTTCTGATATTGGGGCCCTTTTTTTCGCTCAGAAGCGGTCTATTTGGGGGCATACTTCACGAAAGAAGAACACGTCAAACCGCCCCTTTTAGACCGCAAGATGAATGTTATAACAAAGAAATCAATTAATGCGCCTTTATTAAATCGCTATTCTTATTATACGAATACATTTAACGCCGGCGACGAGTGCCTTCAACCGCGTCAAGGGGACTCGAGAGCACGACGTTAGAAAGAGACAGACGTCTGGGAGGACAATTAGGGGTAAACAGTGGAAGTTGGCCGAAAAAGGTTTTCGCCTTACCAGCGCTGAAAGGAGGCAAAGATTTTTCTGATATTGGGGCCCTTTTTTTCGCTCAGAAGCGGTCTATTTGGGGGCATACTTCACGAAAGAAGAACACGTCAAACCGCCCCTTTTAGACCGCAAGATGAATGTTATAACAAAGAAATCAATTAATGCGCCTTTATTAAATCGCTATTCTTATTATACGAATACATTTAACGCCGGCGACGAGTGCCTTCAACCGCGTCAAGGGGACTCGAGAGCACGACGTTAGAAAGAGACAGACGTCTGGGAGGACAATTAGGGGTAAACAGTGGAAGTTGGCCGAAAAAGGTTTTCGCCTTAGCAGCGCTGAAAGGAGGCAAAGATTTTTCTGATATTGGGGCCCTTTTTTTCGCTCAGAAGCGGTCTATTTGGGGGCATACTTCACGAAAGAAGAACACGTCAAACCGCCCCTTTTAGACCGCAAGATGAATGTTATAACAAAGAAATCAATTAATGCGCCTTTATTAAATCGCTATTCTTATTATACGAATACATTTAACGCCGGCGACGAGTGCCTTCAACCGCGTCAAGGGGACTCGAGAGCACGACGTTAGAAAGAGACAGACGTCTGGGAGGACAATTAGGGGTAAACAGTGGAAGTTGGCCGAAAAAGGTTTTCGCCTTACCAGCGCTGAAAGGAGGCAAAGATTTTTCTGATATTGGGGCCCTTTTTTTCGCTCAGAAGCGGTCTATTTGGGGGCATACTTCACGAAAGAAGAACACGTCAAACCGCCCCTTTTAGACCGCAAGATGAATGTTATAACAAAGAAATCAATTAATGCGCCTTTATTAAATCGCTATTCTTATTATACGAATACATTTAACGCCGGCGACGAGTGCCTTCAACCGCGTCAAGGGGACTCGAGAGCACGACGTTAGAAAGAGACAGACGTCTGGGAGGACAATTAGGGGTAAACAGTGGAAGTTGGCCGAAAAAGGTTTTCGCCTTACCAGCGCTGAAAGGAGGCAAAGATTTTTCTGATATTGGGGCCCTTTTTTTCGCTCAGAAGCGGTCTATTTGGGGGCATACTTCACGAAAGAAGAACACGTCAAACCGCCCCTTTTAGACCGCAAGATGAATGTTATAACAAAGAAATCAATTAATGCGCCTTTATTAAATCGCTATTCTTATTATACGAATACATTTAACGCCGGCGACGAGTGCCTTCAACCGCGTCAAGGGGACTCGAGAGCACGACGTTAGAAAGAGACAGACGTCTGGGAGGACAATTAGGGGTAAACAGTGGAAGTTGGCCGAAAAAGGTTTTCGCCTTACCAGCGCTGAAAGGAGGCAAAGATTTTTCTGATATTGGGGCCCTTTTTTTCGCTCAGAAGCGGTCTATTTGGGGGCATACTTCACGAAAGAAGAACACGTCAAACCGCCCCTTTTAGACCGCAAGATGAATGTTATAACAAAGAAATCAATTAATGCGCCTTTATTAAATCGCTATTCTTATTATACGAATACATTTAACGCCGGCGACGAGTGCCTTCAACCGCGTCAAGGGGACCCGTGAGCACGACGTTAGAAAGAGACAGACGTCTGGGAGGACAATTAGGGGTAAACAGTGGAAGTTGGCCGAAAAAGGTTTTCGCCTTACCAGCGCTGAAAGGAGGCAAAGATTTTTCTGATATTGGGGCCCTTTTTTTCGCTCAGAAGCGGTCTATTTGGGGGCATACTTCACGAAAGAAGAACACGTCAAACCGCCCCTTTTAGACCGCAAGATGAATGTTATAACAAAGAAATCAATTAATGCGCCTTTATTAAATCGCTATTCTTATTATACGAATACATTTAACGCCGGCGACGAGTGCCTTCAACCGCGTCAAGGGGACCCGTGAGCACGACGTTAGAAAGAGACAGACGTCTGGGAGGACAATTAGGGGTAAACAGTGGAAGTTGGCCGAAAAAGGTTTTCGCCTTACCAGCGCTGAAAGGAGGCAAAGATTTTTCTGATATTGGGGCCCTTTTTTTCGCTCAGAAGCGGTCTATTTGGGGGCATACTTCACGAAAGAAGAACACGTCAAACCGCCCCTTTTAGACCGCAAGATGAATGTTATAACAAAGAAATCAATTAATGCGCCTTTATTAAATCGCTATTCTTATTATACGAATACATTTAACGCCGGCGACGAGTGCCTTCAACCGCGTCAAGGGGACCCGTGAGCACGACGTTAGAAAGAGACAGACGTCTGGGAGGACAATTAGGGGTAAACAGTGGAAGTTGGCCGAAAAAGGTTTTCGCCTTACCAGCGCTGAAAGGAGGCAAAGATTTTTCTGATATTGGGGCCCTTTTTTTCGCTCAGAAGCGGTCTATTTGGGGGCATACTTCACGAAAGAAGAACACGTCAAACCGCCCCTTTTAGACCGCAAGATGAATGTTATAACAAAGAAATCAATTAATGCGCCTTTATTAAATCGCTATTCTTATTATACGAATACATTTAACGCCGGCGACGAGTGCCTTCAACCGCGTCAAGGGGACCCGTGAGCACGACGTTAGAAAGAGACAGACGTCTGGGAGGACAATTAGGGGTAAACAGTGGAAGTTGGCCGAAAAAGGTTTTCGCCTTACCAGCGCTGAAAGGAGGCAAAGATTTTTCTGATATTGGGGCCCTTTTTTTCGCTCAGAAGCGGTCTATTTGGGGGCATACTTCACGAAAGAAGAACACGTCAAACCGCCCCTTTTAGACCGCAAGATGAATGTTATAACAAAGAAATCAATTAATGCGCCTTTATTAAATCGCTATTCTTATTATACGAATACATTTAACGCCGGCGACGAGTGCCTTCAACCGCGTCAAGGGGACCCGTGAGCACGACGTTAGAAAGAGACAGACGTCTGGGAGGACAATTAGGGGTAAACAGTGGAAGTTGGCCGAAAAAGGTTTTCGCCTTACCAGCGCTGAAAGGAGGCAAAGATTTTTCTGATATTGGGGCCCTTTTTTTCGCTCAGAAGCGGTCTATTTGGGGGCATACTTCACGAAAGAAGAACACGTCAAACCGCCCCTTTTAGACCGCAAGATGAATGTTATAACAAAGAAATCAATTAATGCGCCTTTATTAAATCGCTATTCTTATTATACGAATACATTTAACGCCGGCGACGAGTGCCTTCAACCGCGTCAAGGGGACCCGTGAGCACGACGTTAGAAAGAGACAGACGTCTGGGAGGACAATTAGGGGTAAACAGTGGAAGTTGGCCGAAAAAGGTTTTCGCCTTACCAGCGCTGAAAGGAGGCAAAGATTTTTCTGATATTGGGGCCCTTTTTTTCGCTCAGAAGCGGTCTATTTGGGGGCATACTTCACGAAAGAAGAACACGTCAAACCGCCCCTTTTAGACCGCAAGATGAATGTTATAACAAAGAAATCAATTAATGCGCCTTTATTAAATCGCTATTCTTATTATACGAATACATTTAACGCCGGCGACGAGTGCCTTCAACCGCGTCAAGGGGACCCGTGAGCACGACGTTAGAAAGAGACAGACGTCTGGGAGGACAATTAGGGGTAAACAGTGGAAGTTGGCCGAAAAAGGTTTTCGCCTTACCAGCGCTGAAAGGAGGCAAAGATTTTTCTGATATTGGGGCCCTTTTTTTCGCTCAGAAGCGGTCTATTTGGGGGCATACTTCACGAAAGAAGAACACGTCAAACCGCCCCTTTTAGACCGCAAGATGAATGTTATAACAAAGAAATCAATTAATGCGCCTTTATTAAATCGCTATTCTTATTATACGAATACATTTAACGCCGGCGACGAGTGCCTTCAACCGCGTCAAGGGGACTCGAGAGCACGACGTTAGAAAGAGACAGACGTCTGGGAGGACAATTAGGGGTAAACAGTGGAAGTTGGCCGAAAAAGGTTTTCGCCTTACCAGCGCTGAAAGGAGGCAAAGATTTTTCTGATATTGGGGCCCTTTTTTTCGCTCAGAAGCGGTCTATTTGGGGGCATACTTCACGAAAGAAGAACACGTCAAACCGCCCCTTTTAGACCGCAAGATGAATGTTATAACAAAGAAATCAATTAATGCGCCTTTATTAAATCGCTATTCTTATTATACGAATACATTTAACGCCGGCGACGAGTGCCTTCAACCGCGTCAAGGGGACCCGTGAGCACGACGTTAGAAAGAGACAGACGTCTGGGAGGACAATTAGGGGTAAACAGTGGAAGTTGGCCGAAAAAGGTTTTCGCCTTACCAGCGCTGAAAGGAGGCAAAGATTTTTCTGATATTGGGGCCCTTTTTTTCGCTCAGAAGCGGTCTATTTGGGGGCATACTTCACGAAAGAAGAACACGTCAAACCGCCCCTTTTAGACCGCAAGATGAATGTTATAACAAAGAAATCAATTAATGCGCCTTTATTAAATCGCTATTCTTATTATACGAATACATTTAACGCCGGCGACGAGTGCCTTCAACCGCGTCAAGGGGACCCGTGAGCACGACGTTAGAAAGAGACAGACGTCTGGGAGGACAATTAGGGGTAAACAGTGGAAGTTGGCCGAAAAAGGTTTTCGCCTTACCAGCGCTGAAAGGAGGCAAAGATTTTTCTGATATTGGGGCCCTTTTTTTCGCTCAGAAGCGGTCTATTTGGGGGCATACTTCACGAAAGAAGAACACGTCAAACCGCCCCTTTTAGACCGCAAGATGAATGTTATAACAAAGAAATCAATTAATGCGCCTTTATTAAATCGCTATTCTTATTATACGAATACATTTAACGCCGGCGACGAGTGCCTTCAACCGCGTCAAGGGGACCCGTGAGCACGACGTTAGAAAGAGACAGACGTCTGGGAGGACAATTAGGGGTAAACAGTGGAAGTTGGCCGAAAAAGGTTTTCGCCTTACCAGCGCTGAAAGGAGGCAAAGATTTTTCTGATATTGGGGCCCTTTTTTTCGCTCAGAAGCGGTCTATTTGGGGGCATACTTCACGAAAGAAGAACACGTCAAACCGCCCCTTTTAGACCGCAAGATGAATGTTATAACAAAGAAATCAATTAATGCGCCTTTATTAAATCGCTATTCTTATTATACGAATACATTTAACGCCGGCGACGAGTGCCTTCAAACGCGTCAAGGGGACTCGAGAGCACGACGTTAGAAAGAGACAGACGTCTGGGAGGACAATTAGGGGTAAACAGTGGAAGTTGGCCGAAAAAGGTTTTCGCCTTAGCAGCGCTGAAAGGAGGCAAAGATTTTTCTGATATTGGGGCCCTTTTTTTCGCTCAGAAGCGGTCTATTTGGGGGCATACTTCACGAAAGAAGAACACGTCAAACCGCCCCTTTTAGACCGCAAGATGAATGTTATAACAAAGAAATCAATTAATGCGCCTTTATTAAATCGCTATTCTTATTATACGAATACATTTAACGCCGGCGACGAGTGCCTTCAAACGCGTCAAGGGGACTCGAGAGCACGACGTTAGAAAGAGACAGACGTCTGGGAGGACAATTAGGGGTAAACAGTGGAAGTTGGCCGAAAAAGGTTTTTGCCTTACCAGCGCTGAAAGGAGGCAAAGATTTTTCTGATATTGGGGCCCTTTTTTTCGCTCAGAAGCGGTCTATTTGGGGGCATACTTCACGAAAGAAGAACACGTCAAACCGCCCCTTTTAGACCGCAAGATGAATGTTATAACAAAGAAATCAATTAATGCGCCTTTATTAAATCGCTATTCTTATTATACGAATACATTTAACGCCGGCGACGAGTGCCTTCAAACGCGTCAAGGGGACTCGAGAGCACGACGTTAGAAAGAGACAGACGTCTGGGAGGACAATTAGGGGTAAACAGTGGAAGTTGGCCGAAAAAGGTTTTCGCCTTAGCAGCGCTGAGAGGAGGCAAAGATTTTTCTGATATTGGGGCCCTTTTTTTCGCTCAGAAGCGGTCTATTTGGGGGCATACTTCACGAAAGAAGAACACGTCAAACCGCCCCTTTTAGACCGCAAGATGAATGTTATAACAAAGAAATCAATTAATGCGCCTTTATTAAATCGCTATTCTTATTATACGAATACATTTAACGCCGGCGACGAGTGCCTTCAAACGCGTCAAGGGGACTCGAGAGCACGACGTTAGAAAGAGACAGACGTCTGGGAGGACAATTAGGGGTAAACAGTGGAAGTTGGCCGAAAAAGGTTTTTGCCTTACCAGCGCTGAAAGGAGGCAAAGATTTTTCTGATATTGGGGCCCTTTTTTTCGCTCAGAAGCGGTCTATTTGGGGGCATACTTCACGAAAGAAGAACACGTCAAACCGCCCCTTTTAGACCGCAAGATGAATGTTATAACAAAGAAATCAATTAATGCGCCTTTATTAAATCGCTATTCTTATTATACGAATACATTTAACGCCGGCGACGAGTGCCTTCAACCGCGTCAAGGGGACCCGTGAGCACGACGTTAGAAAGAGACAGACGTCTGGGAGGACAATTAGGGGTAAACAGTGGAAGTTGGCCGAAAAGGGTTTTCGCCTTAGCAGCGCTGAGAGGAGGCAAAGATTTTTCTGATAATGGGGCCCTTTTTTTCGCTCAGAAGCGGTCTATTTGGGGGCATACTTCACGAAAGAAGAACACGTCAAACCGCCCCTTTTAGACCGCAAGATGAATGTTATAACAAAGAAATCAATTAATGCGCCTTTATTAAATCGCTATTCTTATTATACGAATACATTTAACGCCGGCGACGAGTGCCTTCAAACGCGTCAAGGGGACCCGTGAGCACGACGTTAGAAAGAGACAGACGTCTGGGAGGACAATTAGGGGTAAACAGTGGAAGTTGGCCGAAAAAGGTTTTCGCCTTAGCAGCGCTGAGAGGAGGCAAAGATTTTTCTGATAATGGGGCCCTTTTTTTCGCTCAGAAGCGGTCTATTTGGGGGCATACTTCACGAAAGAAGAACACGTCAAACCGCCCCTTTTAGACCGCAAGATGAATGTTATAACAAAGAAATCAATTAATGCGCCTTTATTAAATCGCTATTCTTATTATACGAATACATTTAACGCCGGCGACGAGTGCCTTCAAACGCGTCAAGGGGACTCGAGAGCACGACGTTAGAAAGAGACAGACGTCTGGGAGGACAATTAGGGGTAAACAGTGGAAGTTGGCCGAAAAAGGTTTTCGCCTTAGCAGCGCTGAGAGGAGGCAAAGATTTTTCTGATAATGGGGCCCTTTTTTTCGCTCAGAAGCGGTCTATTTGGGGGCATACTTCACGAAAGAAGAACACGTCAAACCGCCCCTTTTAGACCGCGAGATGAATGTTATAACAAAGAAATCAATTAATGCGCCTTTATTAAATCGCTATTCTTATTATACGAATACATTTAACGCCGGCGACGAGTGCCTTCAAACGCGTCAAGGGGACTCGAGAGCACGACGTTAGAAAGAGACAGACGTCTGGGAGGACAATTAGGGGTAAACAGTGGAAGTTGGCCGAAAAAGGTTTTTGCCTTAGCAGCGCTGAGAGGAGGCAAAGATTTTTCTGATAATGGGGCCCTTTTTTTCGCTCAGAAGCGGTCTATTTGGGGGCATACTTCACGAAAGAAGAACACGTCAAACCGCCCCTTTTAGACCGCAAGATGAATGTTATAACAAAGAAATCAATTAATGCGCCTTTATTAAATCGCTATTCTTATTATACGAATACATTTAACGCCGGCGACGAGTGCCTTCAAACGCGTCAAGGGGACCCGTGAGCACGACGTTAGAAAGAGACAGACGTCTGGGAGGACAATTAGGGGTAAACAGTGGAAGTTGGCCGAAAAAGGTTTTCGCCTTAGCAGCGCTGAGAGGAGGCAAAGATTTTTCTGATAATGGGGCCCTTTTTTTCGCTCAGAAGCGGTCTATTTGGGGGCATACTTCACGAAAGAAGAACACGTCAAACCGCCCCTTTTAGACCGCGAGATGAATGTTATAACAAAGAAATCAATTAATGCGCCTTTATTAAATCGCTATTCTTATTATACGAATACATTTAACGCCGGCGACGAGTGCCTTCAAACGCGTCAAGGGGACTCGAGAGCACGACGTTAGAAAGAGACAGACGTCTGGGAGGACAATTAGGGGTAAACAGTGGAAGTTGGCCGAAAAAGGTTTTCGCCTTAGCAGCGCTGAGAGGAGGCAAAGATTTTTCTGATAATGGGGCCCTTTTTTTCGCTCAGAAGCGGTCTATTTGGGGGCATACTTCACGAAAGAAGAACACGTCAAACCGCCCCTTTTAGACCGCGAGATGAATGTTATAACAAAGAAATCAATTAATGCGCCTTTATTAAATCGCTATTCTTATTATACGAATACATTTAACGCCGGCGACGAGTGCCTTCAAACGCGTCAAGGGGACCCGTGAGCACGACGTTAGAAAGAGACAGACGTCTGGGAGGACAATTAGGGGTAAACAGTGGAAGTTGGCCGAAAAAGGTTTTCGCCTTAGCAGCGCTGAGAGGAGGCAAAGATTTTTCTGATAATGGGGCCCTTTTTTTCGCTCAGAAGCGGTCTATTTGGGGGCATACTTCACGAAAGAAGAACACGTCAAACCGCCCCTTTTAGACCGCAAGATGAATGTTATAACAAAGAAATCAATTAATGCGCCTTTATTAAATCGCTATTCTTATTATACGAATACATTTAACGCCGGCGACGAGTGCCTTCAAACGCGTCAAGGGGACTCGAGAGCACGACGTTAGAAAGAGACAGACGTCTGGGAGGACAATTAGGGGTAAACAGTGGAAGTTGGCCGAAAAAGGTTTTTGCCTTACCAGCGCTGAAAGGAGGCAAAGATTTTTCTGATATTGGGGCCCTTTTTTTCGCTCAGAAGCGGTCTATTTGGGGGCATACTTCACGAAAGAAGAACACGTCAAACCGCCCCTTTTAGACCGCGAGATGAATGTTATAACAAAGAAATCAATTAATGCGCCTTTATTAAATCGCTATTCTTATTATACGAATACATTTAACGCCGGCGACGAGTGCCTTCAAACGCGTCAAGGGGACCCGTGAGCACGACGTTAGAAAGAGACAGACGTCTGGGAGGACAATTAGGGGTAAACAGTGGAAGTTGGCCGAAAAAGGTTTTTGCCTTACCAGCGCTGAAAGGAGGCAAAGATTTTTCTGATATTGGGGCCCTTTTTTTCGCTCAGAAGCGGTCTATTTGGGGGCATACTTCACGAAAGAAGAACACGTCAAACCGCCCCTTTTAGACCGCAAGATGAATGTTATAACAAAGAAATCAATTAATGCGCCTTTATTAAATCGCTATTCTTATTATACGAATACATTTAACGCCGGCGACGAGTGCCTTCAACCGCGTCAAGGGGACCCGTGAGCACGACGTTAGAAAGAGACAGACGTCTGGGAGGACAATTAGGGTTAAACAGTGGAAGTTGGCCGAAAAAGGTTTTTGCCTTACCAGCGCTGAAAGGAGGCAAAGATTTTTCTGATATTGGGGCCCTTTTTTTCGCTCAGAAGCGGTCTATTTGGGGGCATACTTCACGAAAGAAGAACACGTCAAACCGCCCCTTTTAGACCGCAAGATGAATGTTATAACAAAGAAATCAATTAATGCGCCTTTATTAAATCGCTATTCTTATTATACGAATACATTTAACGCCGACGACGAGTGCCTTCAACCGCGTCAAGGGGACCCGTGAGCACGACGTTAGAAAGAGACAGACGTCTGGGAGGACAATTAGGGTTAAACAGTGGAAGTTGGCCGAAAAAGGTTTTTGCCTTACCAGCGCTGAAAGGAGGCAAAGATTTTTCTGATATTGGGGCCCTTTTTTTCGCTCAGAAGCGGTCTATTTGGGGGCATACTTCACGAAAGAAGAACACGTCAAACCGCCCCTTTTAGACCGCAAGATGAATGTTATAACAAAGAAATCAATTAATGCGCCTTTATTAAATCGCTATTCTTATTATACGAATACATTTAACGCCGGCGACGAGTGCCTTCAACCGCGTCAAGGGGACCCGTGAGCACGACGTTAGAAAGAGACAGACGTCTGGGAGGACAATTAGGGTTAAACAGTGGAAGTTGGCCGAAAAAGGTTTTTGCCTTACCAGCGCTGAAAGGAGGCAAAGATTTTTCTGATATTGGGGCCCTTTTTTTCGCTCAGAAGCGGTCTATTTGGGGGCATACTTCACGAAAGAAGAACACGTCAAACCGCCCCTTTTAGACCGCGAGATGAATGTTATAACAAAGTAATCAATTAATGCGCCTTTATTAAATCGCTATTCTTATTATACGAATACATTTAACGCCGGCGACGAGTGCCTTCAACCGCGTCAAGGGGACCCGTGAGCACGACGTTAGAAAGAGACAGACGTCTGGGAGGACAATTAGGGGTAAACAGTGGAAGTTGGCCGAAAAAGGTTTTTGCCTTACCAGCGCTGAAAGGAGGCAAAGATTTTTCTGATATTGGGGCCCTTTTTTTCGCTCAGAAGCGGTCTATTTGGGGGCATACTTCACGAAAGAAGAACACGTCAAACCGCCCCTTTTAGACCGCGAGATGAATGTTATAACAAAGAAATCAATTAATGCGCCTTTATTAAATCGCTATTCTTATTATACGAATACATTTAACGCCGGCGACGAGTGCCTTCAAACGCGTCAAGGGGACCCGTGAGCACGACGTTAGAAAGAGACAGACGTCTGGGAGGACAATTAGGGTTAAACAGTGGAAGTTGGCCGAAAAAGGTTTTCGCCTTAGCAGCGCTGAGAGGAGGCAAAGATTTTTCTGATAATGGGGCCCTTTTTTTCGCTCAGAAGCGGTCTATTTGGGGGCATACTTCACGAAAGAAGAACACGTCAAACCGCCCCTTTTAGACCGCGAGATGAATGTTATAACAAAGTAATCAATTAATGCGCCTTTATTAAATTGCTATTCTTATTATACGAATACATTTAACGCCGGCGACGAGTGCCTTCAACCGCGTCAAGGGGACCCGTGAGCACGACGTTAGAAAGAGACAGACGTCTGGGAGGACAATTGGGGGTAAACAGTGGAAGTTGGCCGAAAAAGGTTTTCGCCTTAGCAGCGCTGAGAGGAGGCAAAGATTTTTCTGATAATGGGGCCCTTTTTTTCGCTCAGAAGCGGTCTATTTGGGGGCATACTTCACGAAAGAAGAACACGTCAAACCGCCCCTTTTAGACCGCGAGATGAATGTTATAACAAAGTAATCAATTAATGCGCCTTTATTAAATTGCTATTCTTATTATACGAATACATTTAACGCCGGCGACGAGTGCCTTCAACCGCGTCAAGGGGACCCGTGAGCACGACGTTAGAAAGAGACAGACGTCTGGGAGGACAATTAGGGTTAAACAGTGGAAGTTGGCCGAAAAAGGTTTTCGCCTTAGCAGCGCTGAGAGGAGGCAAAGATTTTTCTGATAATGGGGCCCTTTTTTTCGCTCAGAAGCGGTCTATTTGGGGGCATACTTCACGAAAGAAGAACACGTCAAACCGCCCCTTTTAGACCGCGAGATGAATGTTATAACAAAGTAATCAATTAATGCGCCTTTATTAAATCGCTATTCTTATTATACGAATACATTTAACGCCGGCGACGAGTGCCTTCAAACGCGTCAAGGGGACCCGTGAGCACGACGTTAGAAAGAGACAGACGTCTGGGAGGACAATTAGGGTTAAACAGTGGAAGTTGGCCGAAAAAGGTTTTCGCCTTAGCAGCGCTGAGAGGAGGCAAAGATTTTTCTGATAATGGGGCCCTTTTTTTCGCTCAGAAGCGGTCTATTTGGGGGCATACTTCACGAAAGAAGAACACGTCAAACCGCCCCTTTTAGACCGCGAGATGAATGTTATAACAAAGAAATCAATTAATGCGCCTTTATTAAATCGCTATTCTTATTATACGAATACATTTAACGCCGGCGACGAGTGCCTTCAAACGCGTCAAGGGGACCCGTGAGCACGACGTTAGAAAGAGACAGACGTCTGGGAGGACAATTAGGGTTAAACAGTGGAAGTTGGCCGAAAAAGGTTTTCGCCTTAGCAGCGCTGAGAGGAGGCAAAGATTTTTCTGATAATGGGGCCCTTTTTTTCGCTCAGAAGCGGTCTATTTGGGGGCATACTTCACGAAAGAAGAACACGTCAAACCGCCCCTTTTAGACCGCGAGATGAATGTTATAACAAAGTAATCAATTAATGCGCCTTTATTAAATCGCTATTCTTATTATACGAAAACATTTAACGCCGACGACGAGTGCCTTCAAACGCGTCAAGGGGACCCGTGAGCACGACGTTAGAAAGAGACAGACGTCTGGGAGGACAATTAGGGGTAAACAGTGGAAGTTGGCCGAAAAAGGTTTTCGCCTTAGCAGCGCTGAGAGGAGGCAAAGATTTTTCTGATAATGGGGCCCTTTTTTTCGCTCAGAAGCGGTCTATTTGGGGGCATACTTCACGAAAGAAGAACACGTCAAACCGCCCCTTTTAGACCGCGAGATGAATGTTATAACAAAGAAATCAATTAATGCGCCTTTATTAAATCGCTATTCTTATTATACGAATACATTTAACGCCGGCGACGAGTGCCTTCAAACGCGTCAAGGGGACCCGTGAGCACGACGTTAGAAAGAGACAGACGTCTGGGAGGACAATTAGGGTTAAACAGTGGAAGTTGGCCGAAAAAGGTTTTCGCCTTAGCAGCGCTGAGAGGAGGCAAAGATTTTTCTGATAATGGGGCCCTTTTTTTCGCTCAGAAGCGGTCTATTTGGGGGCATACTTCACGAAAGAAGAACACGTCAAACCGCCCCTTTTAGACCGCGAGATGAATGTTATAACAAAGAAATCAATTAATGCGCCTTTATTAAATCGCTATTCTTATTATACGAATACATTTAACGCCGGCGACGAGTGCCTTCAAACGCGTCAAGGGGACCCGTGAGCACGACGTTAGAAAGAGACAGACGTCTGGGAGGACAATTAGGGGTAAACAGTGGAAGTTGGCCGAAAAAGGTTTTCGCCTTAGCAGCGCTGAGAGGAGGCAAAGATTTTTCTGATAATGGGGCCCTTTTTTTCGCTCAGAAGCGGTCTATTTGGGGGCATACTTCACGAAAGAAGAACACGTCAAACCGCCCCTTTTAGACCGCGAGATGAATGTTATAACAAAGAAATCAATTAATGCGCCTTTATTAAATCGCTATTCTTATTATACGAATACATTTAACGCCGGCGACGAGTGCCTTCAAACGCGTCAAGGGGACCCGTGAGCACGACGTTAGAAAGAGACAGACGTCTGGGAGGACAATTAGGGTTAAACAGTGGAAGTTGGCCGAAAAAGGTTTTCGCCTTAGCAGCGCTGAGAGGAGGCAAAGATTTTTCTGATAATGGGGCCCTTTTTTTCGCTCAGAAGCGGTCTATTTGGGGGCATACTTCACGAAAGAAGAACACGTCAAACCGCCCCTTTTAGACCGCGAGATGAATGTTATAACAAAGAAATCAATTAATGCGCCTTTATTAAATCGCTATTCTTATTATACGAATACATTTAACGCCGGCGACGAGTGCCTTCAAACGCGTCAAGGGGACCCGTGAGCACGACGTTAGAAAGAGACAGACGTCTGGGAGGACAATTAGGGGTAAACAGTGGAAGTTGGCCGAAAAAGGTTTTCGCCTTAGCAGCGCTGAGAGGAGGCAAAGATTTTTCTGATAATGGGGCCCTTTTTTTCGCTCAGAAGCGGTCTATTTGGGGGCATACTTCACGAAAGAAGAACACGTCAAACCGCCCCTTTTAGACCGCGAGATGAATGTTATAACAAAGAAATCAATTAATGCGCCTTTATTAAATCGCTATTCTTATTATACGAATACATTTAACGCCGGCGACGAGTGCCTTCAAACGCGTCAAGGGGACCCGTGAGCACGACGTTAGAAAGAGACAGACGTCTGGGAGGACAATTAGGGGTAAACAGTGGAAGTTGGCCGAAAAAGGTTTTCGCCTTAGCAGCGCTGAGAGGAGGCAAAGATTTTTCTGATAATGGGGCCCTTTTTTTCGCTCAGAAGCGGTCTATTTGGGGGCATACTTCACGAAAGAAGAACACGTCAAACCGCCCCTTTTAGACCGCGAGATGAATGTTATAACAAAGAAATCAATTAATGCGCCTTTATTAAATCGCTATTCTTATTATACGAATACATTTAACGCCGACGACGAGTGCCTTCAAACGCGTCAAGGGGACCCGTGAGCACGACGTTAGAAAGAGACAGACGTCTGGGAGGACAATTAGGGTTAAACAGTGGAAGTTGGCCGAAAAAGGTTTTCGCCTTAGCAGCGCTGAGAGGAGGCAAAGATTTTTCTGATAATGGGGCCCTTTTTTTCGCTCAGAAGCGGTCTATTTGGGGGCATACTTCACGAAAGAAGAACACGTCAAACCGCCCCTTTTAGACCGCGAGATGAATGTTATAACAAAGAAATCAATTAATGCGCCTTTATTAAATCGCTATTCTTATTATACGAATACATTTAACGCCGACGACGAGTGCCTTCAAACGCGTCAAGGGGACCCGTGAGCACGACGTTAGAAAGAGACAGACGTCTGGGAGGACAATTAGGGGTAAACAGTGGAAGTTGGCCGAAAAAGGTTTTCGCCTTAGCAGCGCTGAGAGGAGGCAAAGATTTTTCTGATAATGGGGCCCTTTTTTTCGCTCAGAAGCGGTCTATTTGGGGGCATACTTCACGAAAGAAGAACACGTCAAACCGCCCCTTTTAGACCGCGAGATGAATGTTATAACAAAGAAATCAATTAATGCGCCTTTATTAAATCGCTATTCTTATTATACGAATACATTTAACGCCGACGACGAGTGCCTTCAAACGCGTCAAGGGGACCCGTGAGCACGACGTTAGAAAGAGACAGACGTCTGGGAGGACAATTAGGGGTAAACAGTGGAAGTTGGCCGAAAAAGGTTTTCGCCTTAGCAGCGCTGAGAGGAGGCAAAGATTTTTCTGATAATGGGGCCCTTTTTTTCGCTCAGAAGCGGTCTATTTGGGGGCATACTTCACGAAAGAAGAACACGTCAAACCGCCCCTTTTAGACCGCGAGATGAATGTTATAACAAAGAAATCAATTAATGCGCCTTTATTAAATCGCTATTCTTATTATACGAATACATTTAACGCCGGCGACGAGTGCCTTCAAACGCGTCAAGGGGACCCGTGAGCACGACGTTAGAAAGAGACAGACGTCTGGGAGGACAATTAGGGTTAAACAGTGGAAGTTGGCCGAAAAAGGTTTTCGCCTTAGCAGCGCTGAGAGGAGGCAAAGATTTTTCTGATAATGGGGCCCTTTTTTTCGCTCAGAAGCGGTCTATTTGGGGGCATACTTCACGAAAGAAGAACACGTCAAACCGCCCCTTTTAGACCGCGAGATGAATGTTATAACAAAGAAATCAATTAATGCGCCTTTATTAAATCGCTATTCTTATTATACGAATACATTTAACGCCGGCGACGAGTGCCTTCAAACGCGTCAAGGGGACCCGTGAGCACGACGTTAGAAAGAGACAGACGTCTGGGAGGACAATTAGGGTTAAACAGTGGAAGTTGGCCGAAAAAGGTTTTCGCCTTAGCAGCGCTGAGAGGAGGCAAAGATTTTTCTGATAATGGGGCCCTTTTTTTCGCTCAGAAGCGGTCTATTTGGGGGCATACTTCACGAAAGAAGAACACGTCAAACCGCCCCTTTTAGACCGCGAGATGAATGTTATAACAAAGAAATCAATTAATGCGCCTTTATTAAATCGCTATTCTTATTATACGAATACATTTAACGCCGGCGACGAGTGCCTTCAAACGCGTCAAGGGGACCCGTGAGCACGACGTTAGAAAGAGACAGACGTCTGGGAGGACAATTAGGGTTAAACAGTGGAAGTTGGCCGAAAAAGGTTTTCGCCTTAGCAGCGCTGAGAGGAGGCAAAGATTTTTCTGATAATGGGGCCCTTTTTTTCGCTCAGAAGCGGTCTATTTGGGGGCATACTTCACGAAAGAAGAACACGTCAAACCGCCCCTTTTAGACCGCGAGATGAATGTTATAACAAAGTAATCAATTAATGCGCCTTTATTAAATCGCTATTCTTATTATACGAAAACATTTAACGCCGACGACGAGTGCCTTCAAACGCGTCAAGGGGACCCGTGAGCACGACGTTAGAAAGAGACAGACGTCTGGGAGGACAATTAGGGGTAAACAGTGGAAGTTGGCCGAAAAAGGTTTTCGCCTTAGCAGCGCTGAAAGGAGGCAAATATTTTCCTGATAATGGGGCCCTTTTTTTCGCTCAGAAGCGGTCTATTTGGGGGCATACTTCACGAAAGAAGAACACGTCAAACCGCCCCTTTTAGACCGCGAGATGAATGTTATAACAAAGTAATCAATTAATGCGCCTTTATTAAATCGCTATTCTTATTATACGAATACATTTAACGCCGGCGACGAGTGCCTTCAAACGCGTCAAGGGGACCCGTGAGCACGACGTTAGAAAGAGACAGACGTCTGGGAGGACAATTAGGGTTAAACAGTGGAAGTTGGCCGAAAAAGGTTTTCGCCTTAGCAGCGCTGAGAGGAGGCAAAGATTTTTCTGATAATGGGGCCCTTTTTTTCGCTCAGAAGCGGTCTATTTGGGGGCATACTTCACGAAAGAAGAACACGTCAAACCGCCCCTTTTAGACCGCGAGATGAATGTTATAACAAAGTAATCAATTAATGCGCCTTTATTAAATCGCTATTCTTATTATACGAATACATTTAACGCCGACGACGAGTGCCTTCAAACGCGTCAAGGGGACCCGTGAGCACGACGTTAGTGAAGTGACACACGTCTGGTAGGACAATTAGGGTTAAACAGTGGAAGTTGGCCGAAAAAAAGTTTTGGGGCCCTTTTTTTCGCTCAGAAGCGATCTATTTGGGGGCGTACTTCACGAAACCAGAACACGTCAAACCGCCCCTATTAGACCGCTAGATGATTGTTCTAATAAAGTAATCAATCAATGCACCTTTATTAGATGGCTATTGTTATTATATGAGTACATTTAACGCCCGCGAGTAGTGCCTTCAAACAACACCACGAGACCGCTGCATGCACGATGTCAGAGGAGTGTCAGACGCCTGGTAGGACAAAATGAGACGATCCTAGTATTACTACTAAGCGTGAAATCGACGCTCGCGTGACGGAGACTGTTTGCGTTCGACGGCCGCGGCTCGCTGCATCTTTTATTTCGCGGAGATCTGCCATAGAAAAGTTGCCAAGTTAATTGCAAGGCATTACAGCACTTGAAGAAGCCGGTGGGAGTAGAAAAACGTGAGAAAAGACTTGTTTAATTGTGGAACACACGAAACGTAGCGGTGATGTTGCCCCTAAAAGCATGCAAACAAAACCCGAACCGGAAGTGTTCTCGGCTCCCTGTCATTGCGGCCGGAAGTGGCCTGAATTGGAATTTTTGCTAGAGATGATGCCACAAGAATGTCCTGCGAAAACCCCAGAGGGACCTTTTTGGGACATCCCTGGGACATTGGGTGTAGTCTGGGTTGCGCCTAGACTTCATCAAACTTCGCCAACAGTCGGCAAAGGCGCATTCTTATCAAAATTACAAAATTCTAACGTAAAAGTGTATTAGTTACAAACCAACATTGAAACTAATTTTGTTTATCTTTTGTTTACCACGTTTCTATACGAAGCTTTCCCAGTTTTGTCTTGAATAAAAAAATGTTTGCCACGATTCAAACAAGCTCCTGAGAAACTAGGAAGCCGTACCACCATCGCGCACTACGACCACCACCACCAATTTAAAATGGCGGCTCCCAGTGTGGAAAAGCCTAGCACGCTGCTTGTAAAGAATTTACCCCCGGACACTAAAGAATCCAAACTCGAAGAGATTTTCGGCGACATCGGACCGCTGAAGAGATGCTTCATCGTTCGAGACAAGTCGGACAAGGCCGAATGCAAGGGCGTAGCGTACGTGACATACGCCAGCGCCGTCGACGCCGACGCCGCGTTGACACAAAAATTCAAGCTGGGCGGAAACCTGCTTCACGTGAAACTAGCCGCTTCCAAACCCCTGCGTGGCTCGGCTGCGGCCCAGAAAGCGGAACCCAGGCCGAGAGCAACTAAGGAAGAGAGACTCGCCAGGAAAAAACGTAAGCCACGTCTCATTGTTCGCAACTTGTCGTTCAAAGCCAACGAAACAGTGCTGCGCGACTGTTTCGGCAAGTACGGCGACCTCGTTGAGGTAAGCATTCCCAAGAAACCCGACGGAAAGATGCGCGGCTTCGCATTCGTCCAATTTGCAGAGACCAAGAGTGCGATCAAAGCCATCAACGGTCTGAATGCAAGTAACATAAGTGGCCGTCCCGTGGCCGTCGACTTCTGCCTTCCCAAAGCCACGTACCAGAATGCCACGCAGGGCCAAGCTTCGGCGAGTAAAGCTGAACAAAGCAACAACGACGAAGATACTGACGGTTCTGCTGACGAGACTAGCGTTGCTTCCGAGACGCCTGCACACGAAGACTCGGCTTCGGATTTGGACGACCAAGGTGACAACACCGACCAAGACATGGACGATGAGCAAAGCGAGGAAGAGGGTGGTAGTGACGAAGAGGATGAAGATGACGATGAGCTCCACCTTAAACGGAAGTCCCAGCCGGGCGACACGAAGAACACCCTCTTCATCCGCAACATTTCGTTTGAGACGACGCAGGAAAGCCTCGACTCCCTCATGAAGCAGTTCGGGCCCTGCAGGTACTGCCTCCTCTGTACGGATCCGGTCACCGAGCACTCGAAAGGAAGTGCCTTCGTGCGCTATGTCAAGGACGCCAGCGTCGAACGCTGCCTCCAAGCGGCGCAGTCCAGCGCAGGCTTGATGCTGGACGGTCGCCGCTTGAGCGTCGCCAGGGCCCTCTCCCGCGAAGAGCTGGACGCCAAACAAGAATCGGAAAAGAAGCAGAAGAAAGACCGCCGCAACCTCTTCCTGGCGCGCGAAGGACTCGTGCGGCCCGGCACGGAAGCTGCCCACGGGGTCTCCCCGCAGGACATGACCAAGAGGGCAAAGCTTCAGTCCCGCAAGCGCAAGCTTCTCCAGAACCTGCACTACTTTGTGTCGCAGACCCGCCTGTGCGTCCACAACCTGCCGCCCTCAGTTGACGATCGGAAGCTGCGCGCCCTGTTCCTCCAGAACGCTCCCAAGGGTGCACGAATCACCGAGGCCCGCGTGATGCGCAACCTGAAGACGCCCAGTGCCGAGTCACGCGGCTACGGCTTCGTGACGTTTGGCCGACACGAAGACGCGCTCGAGGCTCTGCGGAGGCTCAACAACAACCCAGAAACCTTCGGCCCCAAGAAGAGGCCCATCGTCGAGTTCTGTCTCGAGAACAAGGCTGCTCTGGTCGCCAAGGAACGACGTCTGCAACGCAGCAAGCAAAAGATCAAGGAGGCGGAGGAGATGGATCAGTCCGGTTCCACGTCGGCTACGGATGCGGCTGTTCCGAACGAGAAGCGGGCACCATTCATGGGAGCTGCGGCCAATCGTAACATGAAGGGCCTACCGACGCATTCGGGGGCCAAGGTGCGCACTAAGAAAGGGCGAGCGGGAAGGCAAATGCAGAAACAGTTACAGGCAAAAGAGAAGAAGGGAAAACGGAAACAAAAGCAAAAGAAGGGGTTAGGTCCTGTTGGGGGTGTTCGTGGGGAAAAGGACACCTTCGGTGCGATGGTTGAAAAGCACAGGCAAAAACAGATGAAACGGGCTGCTGTTGAGGGTCGGAACAAATGGTTCAACGAATAAAGTCCCTTACCATTCTACTGGCACGCCTCCTCTGCGATGTGCAGGACTTCCACATGAAGCTGCCAATGAAAGCACAAAGGATGGTGCAGTCACCAATGTTTTGGGGGCAGTAGGGCACATCTTAGAATTTCACTGTCGAGGAACTCGGCTCTTTAGGGTTGTCTCTGAAACGCGGTAACAACACTTAACTTACCTTTCTCGGGAAAGCCATGCAAACCGAATGGGAGAGTGGCAGAACTAACCTAACCAACTGCTACATTGAAACAAAACACCTTGCTTTATTACGCCACTTTAATGCCGTCAAATTTTCCCCTCGTATTCAAAATGCTGCATGTACAAAGAGAACTGGTAAAATCACCAGGCCCTAAAATCCCCTTACAAACTCGACCCCCTTATTTACATATCTGAGCTCAAGCCGATCGCAGTGTCGCTCTAGTCGGCAACGGGTTAAGAATCTAGTGGATGCTCCGCCTCCAGCATGCAGAAAGCTCGTGCTCAAGGAGCAGCGTCTGTTGGGTTCTTAACCTATCGCCGACTATGGGTGCCCAAACTCGCTGCGTGGCGCAACTACGGACGGAGCCACGTTCTCAGTCGGTGTCGGAGTCTGCGGCTGTGAATCCGTTGCGTAGAAGCTTGCTCTCGACGCCAGTCCTGTTGATGGCCATGAGGGGATGCATTGCCGAGCCCAGGCTGGGGTACAGCTTGGGAAAGAGGATCTCCTGTGCTGCCAGCAGCTGCTTCACTCGGTGCCGCTCCTTCGGGAAAACAATTTGGGAAGTAGAGCACTTATGGTGCCAGTGCTATAATCTGAAGCACTTTTCCATATCTAAAGTCGAAATTAAAATTTCCCCTGGTATAGTCGTGCCTCGTTAATATGTACCGCATTAACAAGCAGAGAATTATATACTAGGCAAAATTTTCGGGAATGAACAGGAAATACATGCATCTTTGTCTTGCTATTATAAAGTACTCACAGTATGGATGATTTTTGGGAGGAACAGAGACGGCCATATTGATCCGACATTACTGTATTGCATTGGTCGCTGTTGGCCTGCCTTTGGCTCGTTAATTGATATGTGGTGGTGTCAGCAACATGGGATAGTCTACTTCACTTTCAGAACGAGTGAAGAGGCGAAAATAAGCTCGCTAACTACCTCAAATTTTGTGCATAGCTCACACGCTTTGAAAAGCGACTCTTACCAAATCTGATTGAAGAAAAAAAAAAAAAAAAAAGCCTTTTTTGAGGAGCGAAAGTATGCAGGCAAGATGGTTAAGAAACCATCTAAACCGCTACGTGTCAGAAAGGTGTATATTTTGATAAAGTAACAAGTGCTAGCTGATCTTATATGCACATAGCAGCATCTTAATTCACTACACAAAGTGGGAAGTTAGTAATGTTCTGCAAGGAGCCTAATTATTTTTCACTACGGCTCAAGTTATGGTTACTGTCCCAAGCAAGCTGCAACAAATTATTCGAGTTCCGTAGTCCCCGCAACAACAAGGACGCACCTTAGGAGCCTCGAAACATGCGGGGCAGTTCTCGGCAATTACTGGCAGCCTCATCTGCAAAAGAAGAACAAAACGCACAACTTAAAGAAATGCTGAACCAAACATTTCAGTGTCCATAATAAGTGGCGCATTACAGACACTGAAATGTTTGGTTCAGCATCCCTTTAAAGGGGTAGGGAAACGAAATTCCAGCGCTCATTTTCTAGCTTGAATGTGTTGCATGTTGCAACCTAACCTCAAAAACACCAGTCTTTCGTTGAACGGCACAAGAAAACTAATTTTAAAGCTAAATAAACAATCTTTCAATGTACACCTGGTGGATGCATGCGGAGCCTATTTGGGAGGTAGTCTAGCAACGTTGTGGAATCTGCTGCGTAGTCGTGACGTAGCAGATTCCTTTGGAGCAGCGCCGCTCTTTGGCATTTCAACATTTTCCCTCTTAGCTTTCCTCCTCAACGCAACAGTCGCGCATCGTACCAAACGGTCCAAGAAGACGGAAAGGAAGGACTCCCCTCTTTCTCGGACCCTCGTTTGTGCAACCGGACACGGCCACTCCCCCTAGAAGATTAGCCCGTAGCTCAAAACTCGAACAAAAGTTGCTCTCCCCACCCCGCTCAGCCCTAAGCTGACGGTGTTGTGGAGCTACGTGCTCCTTGGGCCAGCCACACGCTCGTCACCCCACGGGTACTTCGAACGGCTCGGTTGTAACGCGCCGACGCTATTGACCCCACCACAACACTGACAACGCCCCCAAGGGTAAAGCTCATAAGCACACCTGCCTTGCTACTCCACGAACGCGGGAAATCTTTTCTTTCTGTTCTTGTTTGCGCCGGATATCCCATGACGCATCATGCTCTCCGTTCGCTTCTCCTTGAGCACTTGCTCCAGTGCACCGTTTGGAACGAAAAATATAGCCAGTCGTTCAAAATGCAAAGGTGCAATTATCATTTACGGTTATTATCCGTCATGCTTGAATCATTTCCGAACGAAATCTGAATATTTCAATTTTTGTTTCCGTACCCCTTTAAAAAAAACCTAAAAAGAAAGAAAAAAAAAAAAAAAAATTTTAAACAGTTTAATTGGGACACGCGTGTCAAAAAATAAATTGTATGCAAAAAAAAACATTTTTTAGAGCAATATTGACAGCGAGATTAATTTGAAATTCTGCATGCAAAGTCCATGACGTCATGGCACGGGTCATCCCGGAATGACCATCTCGGTCGTGAAGGTGAAGCCAATCCACCTCTCCTCTACGCGCCCCAAATGCCGAGAGAAAACAAGTGGAAAGGAGGTGACTGCCGACTAAATCATGTCTCACGCCATCAATATCAAAACATTTTTTTGAACAGTCTGGTTGGGACACGCGTGTAAAATATTTTCAGCGAAAAAAAAAGATTTTAAAACAATATTGACGGCGCGAGATTTATTTTAAATTTTGCGTGCCAAGTTTACGACGTCACGGAATGGTCATACGCACTTTCCACCTCAACGAGATGGTCATACGCTTTCTCCACCTCAACATGATGGCCAAGCCGATCCACATCTCCTACAAGCACCCGAAATGCAGAGGAGAAAACAAGTGGAAAGGGGGTGTACAATATTGATTGTGTCTCGCACTATCAATATTACTCTACAATTTTTTGGTTTTTTTCTCGCGTGAAATTAATTTTTTAACACGCATGTCCCAACCAGACTTAAAAAATTGTTTTTTTTTCTTTTCAGGTTTTTTTTTAAGTGCTGTATTCTTACAACTGGAACTGAAACACATTGTCTGATGTTCTTAAGCATAACTTAGCAGGCTCTTAAATGTTTTAGCAGGAACAGAGTTGGGACTTCAAGATAAGGCCAGACCGACCTCCTCAGCAAACTTGCGCAGGTTCTTCTCCCTGACGTACACAAAAGGCCGAGTAACGCGGAGGTCACCTTCCCTAAAAAAGAAAGGGAAACATTTTTTCTTTTTTTTTAAGTTAGGAGCAATGCGAGAACAGTAGCACATGTGAATTTGCTGTAAACATAGCATTCTAGTCTGTTGCAGGCTAAGAAAAGGCATGACAAGCCCCTCCCAGAAAGCTTCCTGCTTGCCGTGATAGGTCATTTCCTCCTCTTCGGCCTTTGCTCTGCTAAAGTGGAAAAGGTGAAGGGCTTTGTGGGAGGAGCAAGTCCTGCTATTCTTAACCTCCAACAGACCACAAAAAGAATAATAATAAGTCGGTAAAATTCAAACTGCAAGTTTGCATTGCATACATCGTAGCCGTTTCTTTTAGACCGCTGGGATAACATCGAACCATCCCCAAATAAAAACCACTTTCAGGTGTTTGTTGCAATGTCTGAGTGCAGCAGCATGAGGCATTGCTTACGAAAACGACCCATCAATTAGGGCGTAAAGCCGTCGATAAATAATTAATATTTGCGATTACACTCACCTCACGGTGTAGTTAGCCTTCATGGTCCTCAGACGGCCGTTGTGGAACACTGACATCACGAAGCTAGAATTGAAGAAAAACAGGAAGCTCATTTTGCCACCAACAGATGTTACAGGCGGTACCAATTACTTCCACAACCAGGTTACATTTATAAAAAAACAAAAATTATGGTATTCTTAAAATTTAGCACCAGCTTTTATTCATTTCATCAGGTGGAAGAAATAGGAACCGAACTAAGGTGCAGCTGTGGCAGGAGGCAGAAAGACGACCAGCTTTAAATCTCGGACAGAACAGTTGTATTGTTACCACACGCACTCGTCGTCTTCCTTGCCACGTGGCAAACTCCACAAAAAGATGAACAATTGTCGATCTGGCTTAACGTGACAATAGGCTGATCAAATCAACCAAGAGGGTCCAGATTAAAAGAAAAAAAAACAAAAAAAACAGTGAAAGCAACATTAATGTGGCCTGTGCAGGCGAGTTGTACGGTCTGGGAGGCGTAACATAGGTGGCTAATCATCACAATGAGTCAGATAATTAAGTAAAATTTGTTGATAAACTTTTTAATTTAGTGAAAATATATGAATATGGTTCCAATCAGAAACTTGCTCAGTGTCATCAAAAGCTACTGAATCAGTAAATTATAGACAGAAGGCAATGCTGGCCTTCCACCTGCTCCATGCGTTGTTAACATTAGTGCACACATGTAATTCTCACCTACTTCCCATCTTTCAAACATTTACTGATTTTTGATGACACTGAGCAAGTTTCCAACTGGAACCATACATTATTTTTCACTCATTAAAACATTCATTAACAAATTTTAGTGAATTGTCCGACTTACTATGACAACTATCCCCCTGTAGTATGTCCTGCCGAAAACTATGGGTTTTTAAACATTTTCGTTCAAGCGGCAGCTTTTTTTCTTTTTTTTTTTCACTGAAAAAGTTTTATGTAGACGTTTGTCACTTATTCTTTTTTTTTTTTCCGTTGATGTTTTAGGTTGATTGTCAGCATAGGTCTTTTAAGATCTCTTAGTAATTGAGACGTGTTTTTCTCTCAGTGCTGGTTAATTTGACCCTCGGTTTATGTCCCCAAAAGCTTGGCCTCATTGTGCCCTTTTGTAGATTGCCCCGCTGGAGGGTGCCCTCATTCTTTGCGAACATAGTGTGGCTTGAAGTGGTTTTCCTATGTGGAGAGCAAGTCGTCTGCTTCTTGCACAGGAGCTGCGGTGACATCCAAAACAACGCCGAGCTCCAATTGGCTTTGACTGAAAGGATAGTGGGTAGATCTCAATGCTAGATGCCTCGAGATCTACCCTCCATTTTTTTTTTTCAATCAGCAAATAAGAGCTTGGTGTTCTGACATCATCGCAACCCCCGTGAAAGAAGCAGACGAACTTGCTCTCACATTGTTTTGGACGAAGTGTGTCTGGACTTCAGCTGAAACGAAGTATACACGTTTGCAAGTACGGCCTCAGGCCGTTTCCATCTTGCTCAGTTGGGGTGCACTTTGGCGCGTCCTGATCCGATTACGACGCCTTGCTCCGAGCAAGGTAGCAGGGCCCTGAGGCTATATACTTGCAAACGTGTACATATTAAAATAATAAAGTGCGAGGGATTGTGTATCAGATGTAAATAAAAGTTTAACCGTTTTTCATCTTGATTGTTCGTTCCTATTTGCGATGTTTTCCGTCGATAGAAGTTGCTTTAAGCGTCTGCACGAAGCAGTTCGACAAAATGCAACGGAGTTTTGGAAATAAATAAACACACCTTCAGAGACAGGATTACCTAGCTTTCACTGCTTTTTTAATAAAAAATTTTGACCCACTAAAAAAAGAAAGCAGCCTGTAAAACGCAAGATCTTTTCTAGAACGGATTCAGAGGTGTAGGCGTAGGGGGACTAACCTCTCGGCAAGGTCGTCCAAGTGTTGCCCCAAGGCAAGAACATTGTAGCCCTCTCGGCGCGCGCAGGCGTAGATGCGGCCCCGTTTCATGCGGCTGCAGAAGCTGCAGATGGAAGTGCACTCGGGCAAGGCTGACGCTTGGTCCAGAATGCCTGGAACACGTCGGAACACTTCAGTTATACCACGACCACACTTCGCTCCCCATTAGGCGGACAGCGCAGTTGGGCTATGTGCTCGCCAGACCAATTAACAGTTGCAAGAATAAATCTTTAGAAGACATTTGGCACTGGCGGGTGCCAACGTGCCTGGAATCCACATAGAATGCTCGTTGCCCATACTGCCCAGGAGCGTAGTGCTTACGGCTTCGGCATATATCTTTCCCGCCTCTTTTACAGCTCAGTCTGCGCAATAATTTATTTTTCTAGCAAGCATTTATCTCAGGACCACTCAAGCAAACTTGTGCAACTAATTTGGCGAAGCAAAATTTTCTTTGAGCTATAAACGATGGCATCAAAGCTGGAATGGGCTACCCCACCAATACTAGCCTTGTGTAAATTGTCAAAAAATGTTGCCGAGTGTCCCACAACCTTGCGGCTTTCTCTGCAAGCTTACAGGTTGCTTACAAGCCTTCCCACAATATCGTTCAGTGTTTTCACTGCTGGTGTGACTGAATGTTCTTGTGGAATAAAATCTTTACTGCATACGCTGCTATGCCAAAGGGTCACCCTACAAGTTTAATGTACATGCAATGACGTCTATACGTCACTCCACTGGCGATAACAGTTACAAAACATATAAAAATACAGTGCTCACACTGTTCCTCGTAGAAGTAGGGAACTCCAAGGGCCGCCAGGTACTTTTTCAGAGGCCTGGGGTCGTACAGAGGACTGCCTGGATCCACTGTGACTGCACCCAGGTCAAACTTTTTTCCCTACACAACGAAGAAGCAAGCAGATATGGTCTCTGCCAGTTACCCTAGCAGCACTGTGGCTTTCCCTAGTTATCCTAATAGATATAACCTTTGTGAGTTACCCTGGTAGATGTGGCCTTCGCCAGTTACCCTAGCGGACGGGGCCTTTGCTATTGTTACTCTAGCACCATTTCTTACACATCTTCATGTTGTTAGAAACCTAAGGAGTCCTGCAACTTCTCCATACTCGAAGAAATGTTGTCAGCGTGTTCATGTAACCCGTTGGCATGGCTGCATGAGATCCCTTGAATTTGATAGGTTGAGATAGTGATTTCATTAAAGGTCCAGCTACAGCAGTAATAAACTCAAGGTCCAGCAACCGACCACAATAAGATGTCCCGAGACTCGAGGGACATCTTGCACACAGTTTTAATTTGCTGAAAATTTTAAGTTAAGGTTCCGTCCAGGTTGCTGAGTGAATGCTAAAACTTGGACTTGGAACAGAAGCCTTTTAAGCTGAGCTCGTACTCCAGGAAGAATATTACACGCCGAAACGACATAGCAAGCCCATCTGTCACGATTAATTGATTTCACTAGCCTTGACCGTGCAAAGAAGGTGGTTTGAGCTCCGCACCTTTCTCCGAAAGTAGAACTGGAATTGCCGGAGGGTGTGCAGTAGGGAAAGGGAGTCCTTTCCGCCGGACAGGCACACAAGCACCCGGTCTCCGTTGGCGAACATGCTGAACTCGGTCACTGCCTTTCCAAAAAGAAGAACATATAAACACCCTACTGCGAGACGAGCACAACTTGCGGCTCACGTGTTCAGCGGAAGCTCGAGTTGTGCACCGCAGATTTTTAAAAGCTTCTGCAAGTGACACCTTAAAGGGGCCCTGCAATCATATTTAAGCATCTACCTTTTTTGCGGTTTCCACGTCTCTTGGGGTTTGGGCAAGCCAGCGGGCACAGAGAGAGTGACTAAATATCAGTGCACCATATTTTAACTGGACGACGCGGAAACCTCTTCCACAGACGGGGGCGACCCGCGGTACCGAAAACGTGCGAAATGTGACGTCTTTGGTCCTGGGCTTCCTACTGGTCACAGTCGCTAAAAGGTTCTTTTTAGTCGAAATACAAAATATAAGTGGCACGAACCGTTTCAATTATTTATAAAAGTAGTTTTTGGTTAGTTTTTTAGATCAGAAAAGAAACAAATGCAGCTTATAAAGTACAGAAACAAGAAATGACCCGTCAATATACCCGCCACCAAGCAATGGAAAAGGCAGCACATACTAGAAAGGAGTAATGGGATCAGGCGCCGACACGGAGAGGTCCCGAATGTACGCGGTGGCGCTGCGGTCCTTTACGGACTGGAGGATCCGACCGGCTCCGAGCGTTCCGAAGGCCTTCAGCGAGCAGCTTTGTCTTGTGTTTTGGCCGTTTCGCGGTACGGCAGCGCAAAGTGGCTCCCATTCTGAACTGACCTTTACCCCGTGTTTGCAGTCGTTTGTGGCCAATGAAGTGTCATGCCGAATTAGTGTTTAATCGCGCAGCAAACGCAATGAGAGCCCCTTGGCTGCCCGCTGTATACAGCCTATCCAGAACATGCTATAGTGGCGCACTCTCGCGCCGTTGACACGGAGTGCGGCAGTTGTGGGCGCTCGCTGAGCTCATTATCCCTCATCCCTCCTCTAGTTCACGGCCACTCAAGCAACCAAGGACATCATGAGGGAGGTTATTTTTTGCTTGTTTTTATCATTTTAATTTGCCTATAACTTTTAAAATAAAGCGAAATTCGAGAAAAGAAAAGTTTCATTAGGTTACTACGGTCAGTGCGCTCAGGTTCGGTGCAAATTAAAAACCAGTAAAAATGAAAGCCGTTTACAAATCCCTGTAACTTCGAATTGGAGCGCAGCTCTTGAGGAGGAGTAGGGAAGGGTACTGAGGGGGGTCACGTCTAGGGATGCCGCGAACTTTTTTCGAATCGAAGTTTCAATGATCGAATCAAGCGGTTCGAAAGGTTCGAAAGATTTCGATTTTTTGAATTTTCTATATCGTAAAATTCGACGGAGGTCAAATTTTCGAACTTGTTAAGCTAAGAAGTTCGACGCTTTTCGAACTGTCAAACTTATTACGCTAAAAAATTTGATCTTTTTCGAACTTTCGAACTTGACTGACCAAAAAATTCGATGAATTTCGAACTTTCGAACTTATTTATCAAGAGAATTCGAAAAGTTTCGAACTTTCGAATTCTGAAAAGTCAGAAGTTCGACGAACTTCAAACTTTTAGGGTAAAAGTTCGACGTTCGTCGAACTTCGAAAGACCGGGAGACGGTTTCATTTGATTTCAAGTAGTGGTGTACATTCATAATTTTTTTTTTTCTCGAACTTTTACACGCGGTGCTGCGTTCCTTACAAAAGACAATGTCGTTTATTTCAATGTTCTTTTATGCTTAGGTTTAAAGAAATAAATCCCCGAAGGGGCGAGGAAGGACGACGGGTTTTTGACGATTATCGTTTGTGCCAGATTTGAAGCACGCTGCAGCCGGAGCTATTTATGGTAGATATGTTATACTTTTTTAAGAATGATCTATGTATAGCCTAGGTAAGTGCCGTCTTAAGATGTGATTATTGTTATTCAACGTGAGTTTCGAAGAAATGTCCAAACATGTATCTGCATGCAATTATGACCTAAACTTGATATTTATTTTCGTCTAAGTTGTTTGAGGTACCGCATTTAAATTAACACCACAGACAGTACATATCATTGCCATCTGCAGAATGCAAAACAATGTATTCATTGTTTTTTCACGTTAAGGAATAAATTAACTCATGGGAGAAGATTTCTAATAGTGTTCAAGTTCAGCACGTCATTAAAAGAAAACTTTCTTTTTTTTCGCTTCACGTTCCTGGGACGTGTTTCTTTTAGCCTGTACACATTTTGGTAAAAGAAACTTGTTTCGAAGTTCTGAACCTCTGAATATGCAAGAATAGAACACTTCCGACGAATTCTTGGTAGTTTTCTTTTTTTCTTTTTTTTCCTGCTTTTTATTCCCGCATTTATTATTTTTTTTTTTTTGTTACTATTGGCACAGGTGTTTAGGTCGAAAAGACAGCTTTGAACTTCCGAACCACTAAGCATGTGACGAGCAGTGCCTTCTGACAACGAGTTTCTAACAATGACCATCTACGCAACTTTTATGCAGTGAAGAGCGACAGTAGCTATACATATGCATAAATAATTTCAGATTAAAATAAGCTCGACCACGCCCTCTTTCCCCGTATTGTTTTTTTTAACAGTCCGAAATACCTGCAAGGGGAAGAAGGAGGCTGAAGCACCCCCCCCTCCCCCTTCGCTACCCTCTTTCCCCCGTTTTTCCTCTTTCGACGCCACTTGTATGGTAGAACGCTCCTCGACCTCGAGTTGTGTCGGCTTTTGTGCTTTTTGCGAGGCGATTCCTCCGTCCCAGAAAATAAACCTCCAGGACAATTATAAACTTCACCGGATCGGATTACTACCAGCGTGCAAGGGGTGGCGAGCTAGTTTGCCAGGTCGCATCAAGGTTTTTCTGAGCCTCGACCTCCTGCTCGCCCCTGGCCGTTTCGAACTGGATGAGTCTCGTAAAACAGTGTGTTTGTGTGATCACTACTGCGTGATGCAGGTTAAACCCCCCCCCCCCCGGGGCTGGCGGTCACTATTCTGCACTGGCAAATATTCTAGCACGTCCGGGACACTCGTCGCCTCATTTAATTGCCTGACCAACTTCGCAGAATCTAGATATCACACCCTAACTTTTCTAAACTTGATTTTGTGAAAACCAGTGAGTCGTGAAAACGTTATTTGAAACTGAAACTGTGGAGGAACTTGAAAATCGGACTTCGAACTTTGAAAACTTGGAAGAGAGAGAAATTCAAAATCTTCGAAGTTTCTTTTTTTTTAATTTAACGTTAAAAGAGAATCGAAACCTTCGAACTTTTCGAACTTTATGCAAAAAGAAATTCAAAATCTTTGAATTGTTCGAACTTCATGTCTATAAAAATTCGAAGCGTTCAAAGTTTTCGAATTTTTTTTTACAAAGAATTTTGAAATCTTCGAATTTATCGAACCTGAAGTAAAAAAATATTCGAAATATTCGAATTCGAAATTTTAGAAACCGTGAAAGCTTCCAAATTTTCGAATTCGAAACACCGCTGTGGTCAAAAGTTGCGAATTTTTCTAAATCGAACCTCGGTCGGTACGAAAATATCGAAATTTTTCAAAATCGAACCTCAGTTCGCTTCGCAAATATTGAAACCTTTCGAAATCGAACCTAGGCTGGTTCGCGACATCCCTAGTCACGTCACCTGCGGGTAGTCACGTGACCCCGGGGGGGTCACGTGATCTGGGGGGGAGGGGGGGGTCACGTGACCTCGGGGGATCACGTGACTTCGCGGGGGGGCACGTGATCTCGGGGGGGGGGGGGGGGGGGGGGTCACGTGACTTCCTCCCCCCCCCCCGGTTACGCTGACGGCGACGCCGCTCAGGCTGGAAACGGGCCCCTAAGAGCTGCGCTCTAAAAAGTACTTGCAGGGCCCCTTAAGCATCAAACTGGCTTCCGTTAGGCTGGGACTCGTGCGCCCTTGATTCCCTTCCTTTCCCAACTTTCCTTTCAGTGCGACATTTCCCTACCCACGGTCATTTCGTCTCAACTCTAGACCTTCAACACAAAAATGATGAAATTCTCTAGAAAGGACGTCCAACTACGCCCCAACTGGATACCCAACGTTTTGAGGACTCCTTAACCTCTTCTTCATGGGCGGCTATGGCAACGGTTTGGGTCACCCCTGAAAACGAAGCCGACTAGGCCTGGAAACGTTGAATGCCTAATTTGGCTTTGGTTGGACGTTCTTTCTAATTGCTTTCTCCACAACCGGACAGATTTCTGAGCGTTCCAGAAGTCAAAATTGTATCCAAGACGTCACACGACTCACTTTTAGAAACGGCTTGAAGATCTGCTTGGGAGGGGAGTGCCAGAGGAAACGTGTCACATCTTCGGATTTACTCTCGCTGCTGTTCCCTGGCAAAGCGGCAATCTCATTGGGCAGCGTTTCGCACTGCGCCGGATCGTCCGAGGGCTCAACTTTCGTTCTACATGATTCTGCTCGTAGAACAGGAGGAGCAAATGGAGACTCCTGGAAGGCAACCGTGTCCCCCTGGAGCAACTGCTGCGCTTCACTCGGAAGAAGGAACCACCGAAGTTTTGCGGAGTCATCGTCGAACATGACAGCTTGGTCGGCAAGCGATGCCCTGTTCGCCACCTGCAACGTGCACATACGAGTTGATTAACGCGGAATGTGTTGTGGGGCTGGGTTTTCAAGATAAGTGACACATTATGCTCAACTGACACACAGGTCAGGGTCTTCTAAGCTATACAGCCCCATAGGGGCATCTATATTTCCTGCTAAATATTGCTGAAAAGTCATGACGTTACACGACACCATCAACATCAAATGACCTCATGACGTCGTGTCACATTATGATGTCACGTTACACCCTGACGTCATAAGACACTGTGACATCACATGACATTAGGATGTCACGTCACATTACTATGCCACATGATAGGGCATTGCATGATACCCTTATTTCGCATGACACCATTACATCACAGCGTCCCAAGACACCGTAATGTCCCATGACACCGTACAGTGAAAGCTTGTTAATTCGAACTTCAAAAAATTTGAATTTATAAAATAATTTGAACTGTACAACTTGGTTGGTCCGGCCAAGCTCCATAGAAGTCTATGTACAAAAAAGCCCGTTAATTCAGAATGTGAGTAGGTTCCGCCACGGATAATTCGAACTACGTGCCACCGCGCCGGCGGCTTCGCACCTGGCACACGGCCAGAGAAACGCACCCGTCGGCTCCAAAACGGAGAGAATGGCGAGAGAAGGCGAAATTGGGAAAAATCTAACCGGCACGGAGGCAGCCAGAAGGCAGCGGTGGCTGCCTCCTCTCCGTTCTACGTGCACGTGACCTTTGAGACCCCTTGCCTGCGCCGATCTCATAGGCTTTGAAAATCTTGTCGTGCAGCTGTGCCTGGTGTGCATACAAAATTGACCCTCTCCTCCCCTTCCCCCCTCTTCTAGAACGCCTGCACGCATGCATGCGCACATACACATGCACGCACGCACACGTGCACGCACGCGTACACACACACACACACACACACATCTGTCTCGGCAGTTTCCGTCGAGTGTGCTCGTTTGTTTTCAGCTTTGGTGGTACCGGCCGTCGCTCGCGGTTCTTTGTGGTGTTGTTAACCCTCGGCTAAAGTTAGTTTCGGCAGACATCGGTGGTGTGGCGCCGGACTCAGAGATGCGACTTGAAGATAGCGTGTGCACGCGGCAAATACTGTGCCAAAACACTGCAAGAGAAGAGCGACATCCTGCAAGAAGTGGACGCCGGACTCTTGTCTAAGCGAGAAATCGCGAAGAAGCATGCAATACCGAAAACACGCTATCTACTTACATAAAGAATAAGAGAGCTATTGGAGACACCTTGGCGGCAGAAGTTGCCAACGAAAGTATCTCGACCTCGAGAAAGCGCTTTTGCTTTGGATTAAGGACGTGCGTGCACAGGGTATTCCACTGAGCAGCCCTGTAATACTGGCGAGGCAGCGGACTTCGCCCAGCAGCAGAGCAGCTGGGTTACGACAACTTTGCTGCTTCAGATGGGTGGCTGCACCGATTCCGCGAGCGTTAAGACTTTGTTTTCCGTGCTGTGTCGGGAGAAGCAAAGGCCGTTACTTCACTTTCGTTTGCTCGAACGTTCGTTAATCTGAACTGAGGTGGCTTCCCCTTGCGGTTTGAATTAACCAGCTTTTACTGTAATGTCACGTGACGTCAAGTTCAAGGAGTCGCACAACATTGTAATGTCGCGCAACACCGTGACGTCACACACAGACGCGGATCTCCCAGCATGTGCCCAGCTCATTCGCAACACTTTCGGCATGCATCCGAGTTCATCAGATATGGTCCAGAGATGGGAAAATTTATTTGATGCTCGCCACTACATTAAATAAAGTGCGAAGAGATCAACACCGGCTACTTGCCTTTGCAGCATTGGCGTACACCTGCTCAGCTTTTTGAAGGACCTCCTGAAAGATAGAAAAACAAGCAAAACAATAAAGGAAGAAAAAATTGACAGAAGGACTCAGGACGAAGTCTGGGGCGAGATAAATGTTACTCCGAAAGGCTTCCAAGCTTAGATGGGCTGATTGACGCACTTTCGGATTCTTTGCACACGCAGAGAAGTTGTCTTCGTCTTCACTGCCATGATAGGAGAACTTCCCGGTTCTGTATGAAATGGAGCCGAGCCATTTTCTTTCCTTGAAGACCTGTTAACAAGAAAAGAAGAGAATAGTTTCCCTGGTATTAGAAAAAAATTGGAAATATTAACTAACTGGGGATGTAATCCTCCCAGTAATGGCGAATGAAAAATCTGGTTAATACACAGCAATGTGGTAAAGGGCATTATTACGAAATGTTTTCAACATGGACTCTCAAACTGGGTATCCCAGAGCATCTACCTGGGTTCCCTGAGCCACCCAAATTTCCTTAGCCATCCTTGCCCCCACATAATCTGTTCTAGGGATTAAGCACTACTTTAGGAGATGACAATCGTCCACTAATGAACGACTATGTGCTGGGTACTCCCTAGTATGTGCATTATTGTTTACAGAACCTGTAGGCTTCTGCACTGCCAAACTACATCAATGCTGAAACCAGGAGGGCCTTTTCGAGGGAGACACGCCTTCCCTAACACCAACAAAACGTTTGAGAATCCCTGGTCTACAATCTAGCACATTTTCAGCTGATGATTTCCAATCGTGTTTACAAAATTCACACCTTTCACTGGTAAAATATTAAAACACCAACCGCAAAATACTGGTAGATTCTTCCGAAAACCTACGGTACATCCCCGAGAAAAATTCACGGTGTCTTTTTACCGCACAAATAAAATATGCATCGCCAGATGCTCAGCCTCTGCCCAAACTTGGTACAAGCGCTACAAACTGGATGCCTAGTTTTCAGAACTAACAGTTATGTTACTCAAAAGTTACAAGTGCTTTTTGAAAATTTCAAAGGGAAAATGGTGCCCGTTCCTAGTAGTAGTTGACGTCATTCATCCTCGTGTATTCGGGGGTTTGTAGGCCACCAACTTCCAATTTAAAATTTCCTAAAATTGCTTATAACTCTTGAATAAGATACGTTAACAGTTAGCTCCAAAACTTTTGTGTCTGGTTTGAACCATAAGCACTACATTTGGGCCAAGACTGAGCATTCGGCGATGCATAGTCTATTTTTGAGGGACACCCTGGACGTCGGACGGCTTAGCAATATGAACGCCAGCATTCCTAACCTGGTGCCTCGAGTGCTTCCACTCTCCGGTCTCCGGATTGAAGACGTACTGGGGCAGGAGAGTCCAGCCGTCCCTGGCAACCTGGCGGACCGCTTCGAGCACAAAGTCCACGTCCGCGTCCGGAAGGTAGAAGGAGAGGTTGAGCCGGACGAATCCAGGACGAAGCACTTCACGTTCCGAATGCTCGGTGTATCGCCTAAGGAGCGTGCGATCCAGCATCCTGTGCAACGACGCAACAAAGACCCAACAAAAGCGTGCTTTCATCAAACCGGTCAACACAATGGCGAAATGTCGTGGACATTTCACTAAGCTGTCTAGAATGCGTCTCCAATTAAAGTGTGTACTATGTGAGTCCTGCTGCAGGTCGCTCTCCAATGAAGCTTCAACAGCGGGGAGTTAGAACGCTGCGGCGACGACAACGCTCACATTCTCTCGTGCTTTTTGTTTTTTATTTTCTAGAACTTGTACGGTCAACTGCTAGGATCATGACATCCGGCAGCATAACACTCCGGCTTTTGTGACGTCATCTGTTGCCACTTTGGGACCGCTTTCGACGCGCGGGCGGGACAAGACGCCCAACGCGCCGATCAGGGATGCGTTCCGGATACCGTGATTTCAACGTCGAATGCTGCGGCCACATTTTACTGCAATGCGATAGACGTCTGCGAGTGGCCATGCTTCAAAAGATATAGTCTGGCTTCCACAGACGCAAAATGCTTTGCTCGGATGCCACTCTGGTAACCGCGGGTATGCCTTAGCGGGGCTCAACCATAGAACTATCTATATGCGTCAGCAGCAAGGTGACGGCGCAGAGGGGTCGTCCGTAAGCAACGGCGAAATCAAAAGGTGCCCATCGAGATGCTGGGAACGCAATTGGGTTAGTCTTTCGTCAGGGTTTCCGAAGGCGGGTTCAGATATTTGCTTTTGACAGTGACCAAGTGCGCCGTGCTCGCTCGCGACCGCTTATGACAAGAAAACCCAAGCAGCACAAATGTCTTGTGAACGTCCACAGCACATCCCTGGGATGTTAGGACATCCTAAAGACCTCCACAGGGTGAAGTGTGCTACTAGGGAATGTTGCACTGATGCCATCTGTCAGGTAACCCCTGAACACTACCAGGCATATACATTTCGTAATTTTTTATGCATTGTTCTTTCATTGTGGGTCGAAATAATTTTGACATTGTTATAAGCGACCGTCTGTCATACGCAGTGCATAGATATGATCTTGCAGATATCGCAGAGCTTTCAATGTGGTTATACGCAGATTGTAAATGTTGCAGGACTTCCCGAAAGGTTGCGCCAGCGTGTCCTCTCGTCGCGAGCAGTCGTAAGCAATGCGGTGGGCAAGTTCGTCTGCTTTTTGCAAGGGCTGCAGTGACATCAGAACGCCAATTTCTGATTGGCTTTAATCGAAGAATGGCGGGTAGACATCAAAGCAAGCTGCCTCGAAGTCTGCCCGCTATCCTTCAATTAGAACCAATCAGAGATCGGCATTCTGACGTCACCACAACCCCTGCAAAAGTAGCAAACGGACTTGCACTCCGCACAGCAACGCGCTTGTTCAGACTGAAAAGCAAATACGCAAACCAGCCTTAAAATCCATACCTTCTGTTTTCGGCAGCGCAAACCACACCACTCCCTGAATGCACAACTCTAAAACCGACAGACCTATTTTCTGCGAGGAGTTTCTCGTAGCGAAGGGCCAAATCTTCGTCGATGCCGAGTAGGTCCTGCGCGTAAGGACCTGCGCAAGCGCAGCCTCCGCGGGCCTGGATGCCGTACAGGTCGTTGAGGAGAGCGCAGACGAAGTTGTGGTGGAGGAAAAGTCCCGATGCCGGATGGCGGATGACAAAGGAAACGATTGGGAGACGCTTCGCTTTTCTGTTTCCAAGCACCACCAGGTCTGGGAGGTCGTGCCATGCGTCCATCATCCTCCTGCACCCAGCACGAGGGACACCACAATACCATTCCATGAAATAATCTATTTTTTTATTTATTTCTAAATATTGTCCTAGGGTCATCACGGTGTTTTTATTTTTCTTTTTGGATCCTATAAATCAAGGAATAAAACAGTAGCCTTAAAATAAAACAGACACACACAACAAACAAACATTGGCTGATATAAATAGCATGCAGCATCCCAGAGCACATGCTATCACCCAGATTGAAAAGACCAGCAAACAAGACTAACAAAAATATTTCAACACGTTTCACACATTGCCAAGAAGAAAATACAAGCATATACAATATGGAGAGTTAGGCTGCTCACCCCAAATAATTTGCTTCGAGAAGAAAAAAAAATGAAGAGAGAGAATGACTCAGGCACTGCCTACATGCTTCTAAAAAGCTGGCACATGTAAACAAAATTTTATTTTAATTTTGTGCCTTGTAGAGCATTTTCTCCTGACGCAGCATTCAGACGTGGCGGGGTTGAAAAAAAATACCAAATTGCTCTATCTGTTGGATAAAAAGCGCTAGAATTCAGAAGCTTTCTACCAATAGATTGTTCTACTTCTTTACAGCCATTCAGTGGAAACTTACTTTATTTTTCGTTGCCTAACCCACGTTACTTCAGGATCCAGCACGTCAACCATAGTGGGTTTATAAATGTGGCTCTTCTATTTTTATGACTAGCTAGGTAACATTCTAAAATCAATTTAGGAAAAGCATAATGTAAAACCCTTTATTTTTGGGGCCCGTTTTTCGCAAATCGGTCACAGAGGACATAATTGCAGCCACTAAATTTGGCGAACTCCAGACGCCTGCATTGAAACTCTCAAGGACCGAAATTTTTGCATGCCCCCAAATTTCACAAATTTTTAAATTCGCAAAAATTAAGGGCTTGCAAACATTAAGGGTTTTACAGAATTTTATAGGACGACGGTGATGCGAATGGCCCTAACAAGAGGGGCACCCTCAAGCACCAAAATTTCTATCCATTCTTATTCTGCGCCATCTTTATTTGCAACTTAAACATAGCTAAGCAAGTCACTTATGCGAGACAATTGCCAAAGTACCTCCGTTGCAGGTCAAGAAAAGCAGGACAAGCTATCTCCACAAAGCCCTTCTTTAAACTTTAGTAAGTGACCTCTGGAGAGGAGGAAAACGAAGGGGAGGAAACAACCAATCATGACCAACAGCGAGCTTCGTGGGAGGGGCTCGTCTTACTTTCCTTAGACCGCAACAGACTACAAAAATTTGAGGAATCGAGAACAAGAGACCACCATTCACCTTCATGCTGGCTAAACGTCGCGACGATCAATCGTGAAACGCACGCCCGTTTACCCTTCTGCACAGCCTTTGTAAGAATGTCACCTGCAGAGCTGCTCCTCGCGAGACGAGAGAAAATCGGGGTCGATGGCATCCTTGAGCTGGAAAGCCAGGCCGCAGCGGATGGCCCCAACAATGGATGGCGTCCCACCTTCCTCCCTCGCCTCCACTTCCCTTAGGTAGCGGTGGCTCGTCCTGGACACCTGCGCCCGGCAGACACTGGCCTGTTTATTGAAGCATCGTCAAGTAATCATAATAATAATAATAATAATGTTAATGATGATGAGAGTTGCTGAAAGACATGTGGCTGAACAACTTTTTTTTCCAATAAACATATTTGCAGCTTTTCAGAAGCCACAAAAAATGGGCATTATAAATATATACATATATATATATATATATATATTTTTTTTTTTTTTTAATTGATTGTGTTCTTCTGATGACCCACGACTTTGATTATATTTGGTGTGTGTTTCGAGCGGCACGTGAACACGGAAAAGAGAGTGAGCGTGAGTGAAACCGGCCAGTTCTCAATTGGCGGTTTTTGGGCAGAAAGAAAACAAATTTCGACCCGCAAATTGTGCTCTGGCTAGTTGGGTTCTCATATCTCGTGTACAAATAAAAACCTTGGCAGCATGAGTACCCTGTCAGCATCCCTTTAGGGTAACAAAATGAAATGAAAATGAAATGAAAAGTGGCGTTGCCTGCCGCGGTCCTGGCAGTATTACAACAGCAAAGGTGGATACAGCAGACGCCTGTTCTGCCACAGGTCGCTCTCCCACCCAACGGTCCCCAAAAGCTTCGGCAGTTAGTAGCGACGACGGAGATGCTTGCGTTCTGTCGTGCTTTCTGCAGGAACTTCTACGACCCACTACCAGGATCGCAACGTCTGACTGCGTGTCGCTCCAGCCTTTGCGATGTCGTTCGCTGCCACTTTGTAACTGCTTTCGATACACGGGTAGAAAAAAATGGGAAGCGCGACAGATGTAGACGTTTTCCTGGCAGCACGATTCGAACGAGCGCGTTGCAACCGTTTGTCGCCGCTCACGACGAAAGAACGTCGGTGTGCTTGAATTCGAGAGCGTTTCCGGCTGCTCGGTCAGGGTCGCGTGGTTTACGGGTTGTGCTTGCAAAACGGGTTGCGAGGAGGGGCCGAAAACATTGATTGCCCGCGGCCTCTACAGACTTTGCTCGGCCTCTCCACCTGCTCTTTTCCTTGGCGCTTAAGGACGTGCATGCGCGGACAGGCAAACCATCTGTGCAGGAAGTGTCCGCCAAAAAACTGTGAACGCTCTCCACGGCTCTCCGATCATCGATGACAAAGGTGTCATACACCCGAATGAACAACGACGAAGGTGTCGTTCACCCGAATGAAGTAAGACGAAGATGCCGTGCGCTCAAATATTGGGGACAGGATCCTGTCGAATAAAAACGCTTCGAAGGCGCAAACTCACAAAAAACACAGATCCGCCGCCACAGCCGGAGGGCACGGCATTCACAAAGAGCTTTTTCTTGGCAACCAAGATCCCTATAAGCAAAAAAAAAAAATTAAGAACTTTTTGCATAATTTCTGTTGCATACGCACTCAAGAAATGAGTCAACCAAGGGCCAGTCATTTACCCGGCGTGTCTGGTCCGCCCACAAACTTGTGAGGAGATATGAAGATGGCATCCTTATATGCCAGTCCCTGTTCAACGCTGCAAAAATGTTTTGGGACAACAATGGCACGTGCAAAACAAACCAAATGTAAACACTTTGGTAGCGAGTTGAGCAAGCCCAGGCACCGTAAAAGCTGATTCACAGAAATGATTAGAAGCTTTAATTCATTGAGGTTTAACTCGGCCTGCAGTTTCAAAAAATATTTCAGTCGTTCCTTTACGAAAGAATTTAATAAAATGACCAGGCAGACGTCCAAGTGTTCTGATCGATATCGGGTGGTGACGTCCGGCACATGAAAATATGAAAAGGAAGCAAAAGAAAGTCTAAGGAATACTACAAAAACTACTACCGTAATAACCCGAAAGATAACTCACCACTATTTTTAGCTTAATTTGCTATTTTCTTTTAAATACCGAAAGATAGCCCACCCCTAACATTGTAGAGTTCGGATCAATGATTACCTCGGCGTAAATGCGGCTAGGTAGCTATGGCGGGATACAAGCGAACATTGCTGACTGGGAAGTACAGCCATATTTGCTTTATTGTCCCTCGCTACAATAACAAGTTTGGCAGGAAACAATGATCTAGAAATAGTGTTTTTTTTACTTTTCTTGGTTGTACACAGAAAATTAGCCCACTTGTTATTTTCACCAGATTTTCTCTCGATTTTAGGTAGGCTATATCTCGGGACATTGCGATAAACACTTCTCTCGACCAGTAGTTCATGCCACAGGATGCGCAAAAGAAACGTTTTGAATAAATAAATAACTCCGGCACTGTCGTAAAGCAAGCGTTCCAAGCACGTCGAGACTTGCCTAGGTACCACTGGGTTCATGTCCACTTGAACATAAGGCGCCGCAGAAGCGTAGTCCCAAAACGCGAGGGCACCGTAGCGATGAAGCAAAGCCGTCACCGCAACGTCGTCCATCAAAATTCCCGTGATGTTTGACGCAGCCGTGAAGCAGCCAATCAGCTGCCTTGACCTCTCCCCCGCATACTCCTGAAGCCAGAACAATAGTGAAGTAGTCGCATGAAAGAAAGGACTCGCGGGAAGGAAAAACACGGCGACCATAGAGTCACGGTGGGGACGAGAAGAGCAGGTAGGTCTTCCAGTTCTCCCACCTTTAGTGCGAGCTTCTTACTACCTTCGATAAGACGTGGCACGTCGTGAGGTTTGAGCGTGCGCACGCAGTCAAAGCGCAGCGGAAGGCAGGCAGCTGCCTTTTTTCTGGCTCGCAAATTCCCTAAGAAACTGTTACGGCTGGGGTGAACAGATCCATATGTGGATCCCGCTCCTCGGCAATATATTCGCGTAATACATTTTCAGATGAGACGCTCAAAGGAATTTAGCCTCTAAATAGCATAGGCTGCGGTATCCCGACGGGCTCCTCTATCGTGGGTTAAGAACGTGAAAGCTTACGCCCTCAACAACGTTAATACGTACCTTGAGTTTGGCCTCCAGAACAGACATGTCTAAAACACCGTCTGCTGTTTCAGACACCCTGACAATCTGGAAAAAAGAGCGCTCATGAATGCGGCGGTCGTAGTCTGTGGCGGGTTCAGAGCAGCACAAGCTCCACCCACAAAGCCTTCCACTCTTTTCACTTTAACCAAGCAAACGCCAGAGAGGAGAAAACCAGCAATCGTAACAAGGAGAGAGGCAGGTGGGAAGGGCTTCAACTTGACTCGCACCACGAATGGATTGTTTGGGCTGGTAAGCTCATGAGAAAAGAAAATAAGGTTCTCTCACCTCGGCTTTGATTTCCCGCCAGGGAAGTAGGACAGAATGATGAGTAAACGTGTCCACGAAAACAACCTGGAGTTGTAAGGGAATGTAAACGCACAGTTTGTGCCCACACTCCGTGAGCAAACGGTACTCAGAGATCATGCAGTCTCCAGAGTAGATAGTCCGTGCGGACTATCTACTCTGGAGACAACAAAATAATAGTTGGATTCCACCACCGATCTCCGCTAGGGAACTGGAAAGCGCATTGAGCAAACAGGTATGAAGCCACTGGAACTAAGCGACTTGTCCCGCAGTCAGGGTGCTGTATTTTTTTTTTTTTTGTCACCTCGAGAGAGCTTGTTTGTTGCACAGTAACAGCGCATATGCAGACCTGAGAAGTCTCCTGGGAAGCCGTTGGATGTGAAAATTTTAGAGATTCTAGTTGATCAAGTGTGCATATGTCCCACATTCAAATGCCTTATCTTTGGGATTTCATTCAAAACAGGATTATTCAAACCAACTCAAAGATACAAAAAAGCATAGACCAAAACGTCGACTGAAGGCACTAGGAAGCCCAGCAATGACCGACTTCCGAGATAAGCATCAAACTTTTGATGGCTTCACTTGTGCCAGGCTCAGACATCAGCAATGTGCCATCCAGCCCTCTATAGTAGAGAACAGTGGATTGCACGGCACGTGCGGACTATCTACTCTGCATTAGTGTATCAAATCTTGCACATCAAATCGGTAAAAAAATCCATAAAATCGGAGCAGGACTGCAGGTGCTGCTCCGATTTTATGTTCCCCTTCTCCAGGATTATTGTTATTCTTGTCCAGCTCGCTTGCACCTTTGCATTAATTGCATTATCACTGCAGGTGTGTAGTTGCATTTTGATATAAAAGCGAAACTTCATGATGCACCAAATTTTGTGTGTGTGTGTGTGTGTGTGTGTGTGTGTGTGTGTGTGTGTGTGTGTGTGTGTGTGTGTGTGTGTGTGTGTGTGTGTGTGTGTGTGTGTGTGTGTGTGTGTGTGTGTGTGTGTGTGTGTGTGTGTGTGTGTGTGTGTGTGTGTGTGTGTGTGTGTGTGTGTGTGTGTGTGTGTGTGTGTGTGTGTGTGTGTGTGTGTGTGTGTGTGTGTGTGTGTGTGTGTGTGTGTGTGTGTGTGTGTGTGTGTGTGTGTGTGTGTGTGTGTGTGTGTGTGTGTGTGTGTGTGTGTGTGTGTGTGTGTGTGTGTGTGTGTGTGTGTGTGTGTGTGTGTGTGTGTGTGTGTGTGTGTGTGTGTGTGTGTGTGTGTGTGTGTGTGTGTGTGTGTGTGTGTGTGTGTGTGTGTGTGTGTGTGCGCGTGTGTGTGCGCACGTGCGTGCGTGTGTGTGTGTGTGTTTTTGTGTGTTTTCTTTTATAAGAATGTTGTCAAAGGTTATGCATGCCTTATATTTTTGTAAACCGAGCCAAGTTGTTTTCAATGATGCCCAGAAATTTACTTATGCAGACAGCAAGTCCTCTGCTTCAAGGATAGTGGGTAGACCTCAAGGCAAGCTGCCTGGAGGATCTCCCACATCCTTTATTCAGAACCAAGCAGAGCTTGGCATTCTGACGTCACCAGAACGCCTGCAAAAGAAGAAGACGAACTTGCGCTCTGCATTAAAGTGTACCATACCTATAAATTTATTAAAATGAGAAGTACTCAAAAGTAATTAAGAACTTAATTAATCTGAATGTCATTAATTTTTCTAAGTAGGCAGTTTGGCAAAGACCAATATGGCATCAACCTCATCTTTGTGCGATGCACACTTTTTGCAGAAGCAATTCGGCCAGAGTTTCGTGAAACACCCTGTATACAAATGACTGGGCATGCATGATTCCTCAAAATGATTAGACAGCAGTCAAACGGCAAAACTTACAGGAGGTACAGAAAGGGCAAGGGCAGCAATCAGTTTATGGACTGCACCAGTGCAGCCGGTACCCACGAAAACAACGGAGTCACTCTCGCTGGCATTGACGCTGGCTCGCACAATGTCCCTGCATGGTGCACAACATTTCCAGGGCTGTTCTCAAGATCACTTTTCATCTCACCAATTCAAAGCTTACATTCAATTAGGAGTAAAGTGTACAATTTCACTCTCTTCTGGCGTCTGCAAACTTTGGTGATTGAGTATTGGTTTAGTTTGTGCTGCACTGGTGATTAAGTCGTTCATACAATCCCCTCTTATTGGACAAACAGTAACTCAAAAGACAGGTTTATATTTAGTGACAAATAGCAGCAGATGCCATATTACTGCGGGGGCATTCGCAAAGCTATGTGTTTGAGGGGGAGACACAGCACCAGAAATCAATGAATCAGGACCGAAAATAGCATCGGCGCAATGCACCCCGACAGTGCAATCAGATAAGAACTGCCACAACAACACGGTTCAATTGCAAAGAGAGAAAAAGGGATACCTTGGGCACAATTCTAACTGGTGCACAGAAATTAGCCTACAACTCTGGCAGTACCTTTGCATGCATGTGCGGTCAGGCTGAAGCCAGAGAATGCCTAATGCTTGTCACTGCCAAAGAACTTTGCAGAAGAATCATTCAACTCCTATGTCATGGCGGTAGTTTTGCTAATGTTCAGGTGAAATATGTGCAAATTTTTGTTTCTCTTGTGTTTGGTAGAGCTTTGTGTACTTATTTTACTAACAAGAAACAGACTAAAGGCTTCTCAATAAATACCCTAGCTACCTTTCTAAACCTAGCAAAAAAGCAAAAACGCAATTATCAAAAAGAAAACAGTTTAAAATCACCATTGGTGTACTTTTAATGACAATTGTATGGGTGGGATCAAAACTGCCCAAAGCTCACTTAATGTGGTTGAACTCACCGAAACATTAATCATCCGAACTTGTAAGGGTATGGGGACAAAAGTGTATGAATAACTGGTACAAGAATTAATTGTAAAAGATATGACAGTCATCTGTCTCGCGTCCATCTCAAAACAACACCATCCTGTGCTAACAAGGAATGTGAGAGCAAAGTGCACGGAATGGGATGTAAAAGTGTACATGACAGGAGTGCAAAAACTTCACTCACTGGTTCCTCACATTTAGCTTTAGTTATGGCCGATGTTCAGGTTTACTATGAGCAATGCACAAATGACAGCCAAACTATGTACTGCACTGAAATGTGTGCAAGATGATTTGCACTATAGACAGTGACAGGTTAAGAGCACCTTTTTCAAATCGAGCAGAGCAAACACTTGAGAGGAGGTCACCTCCTCTCCAGCTAATACAGAAAGAGGTGGGAGGAGCTTCCGCTTTACTCTTAACCTGTCATCGACTATAATGTTTTCTAAGTCACATACCTTTTCAACAAATAAAACATGTCACTTTTTTTGCCAGGCGCAAGTTTGCCTGCTTCTTGCACAGGGATTGTGATGATGTCAGAATGTCGAGCTCTTATTGGCTGATTGAAAAAAATAGTGAATAGACCTCAAGGCATCTAGCATTGAGGTCTAACCACTATCCTTTCAATCAGAGCCAATCAGAGCTCGACGTTCTGATGTCATTGCAAACCCTACGCAAGCTGCAGATCGACACACTTGTGCTTCGCATACCTTTTTATCTTTAAATGAATTTGCAGCTGTTGGTTATTTATGGCGGACATGTAGCGTTTGTTGAAGACGGAAATGGTATCGATGGCCAAGAGTGTTAATGCACTGCATTTCAGAGCACGTACGGGGAGCAAAAGCTCACACTACCGCACCAAGGAATCCTGGGTTCAATACCCACTCCTGCTCATTTTGATCTGGATAAGCGTCATACTGGCATGCGGTCATGCAACCACTACTGCGTGATGTTCGTTAAAGACGCCAAGCTAACAATGGTAAATTTCTCATTGACAGCAGAGACAACCATTGGGGTGCCCCCTGACCTAAAATATGACGAAGAGTATCACCTGGCTTCATGCCGAAACAACGTCGTCTGCAGTGCTGTGACGGACGTCGTGGTGTGCATGTTGCCGTACATCGGCAATACCTCGTCCCGAATGAAGTCCTCGATGAACGTCAGCGACCTTCCAGATGCCGTGTGATCACAGTACATCACTGAAGGGGCAGGACATAACACACAGAAAAACTTGTGATGATCAGATGTAATCTTTAATGAGACCAAAAAGGAAGGAAACACACACACACACAGACACAAAGCAATGATTTAAAAAGTTATCTAAGATATGTTTCAAATGGAATCCTATGGGAAGCGGAAGTTTGTCTGCTTCCTTTGCAGAGGTTCTGGTGACATCAGAACGCCAAGTTCTGATTGGCTTTGATTGAAAGATATGGGTAGACCTCAAAGCAGCTTGCTTTGACGTTTACCCATAGTCTACCCACTATCCTCCAATCAGAGCCAATCAGAGCTTGCCGTTCTGACGTCACCAGAACGCCTGCAAAAGAAGGAGACGAACTTGCGCTTCGCATACGCCAACTCATAGTTTGCAGTTTGTCTACACCGGGTGTGGCCACCGTACATGCGCAGAGACAAGGTTGGCGTGAGGTGAAGCATCTGCGCATGCACCGTGCCGATAGCAGCGCTACCGCAGCGGTGTGACGTCATAGCCGAACACTGGTTCACAAATTCAGGAAACAGCGTCTGTTCTCCATTCATCGTGTGCTCTGGAATTCAAAGGATTGCCGAAACTCTGAACACTGACAGAAAGTGAAATTAAACTCCAATTCGTAAGTACCCAAACAACGTTCCATCCGAGTACTCGAACACCCTGTCGGACTTAGTATTGTCAATAACTGCGCACTTTGGTATACGACGACACAAGCGGTCGACGACACGTAAAGAAAGTTCTCAGTTGCACCTTACCTTTCTGCCGGCCGAACGGTCCTACGAAGCTGGCATCTTTTCCGATGACACTGTCGTGAATGTACCTCAGGAGCTGCTCATCGCCCACACCTTTTCTGTCCCCGGCCTTTTGCTTGAAGGAACCGAAAGCGTATGCTTCGGGTAGATCGTAAAATTTGCGGTCCGCGTGTACTTTGGATGCGTCGCCAGCACCGCTCCTCACAGAGCCGCTTGTCTGTGTATTCGTCGACATCTTCGGTGCTCAAAAAGCCCCGGCCCCGTGAGCTCGGACTTCGAAATCGGTAGCCTGCACTTCTGTCGTAGTAGGGACGAGGCTGGGGAGGCCAACGTGGTAAGGAAACTTCATGAGAACACGTGTGTCTGTTTACAACTACGTGACTACGTCGACTACGTGACTACGTCTCGCAATCCAGGACTTGCAGGTAGGGGTGTCGCGAACCGGCCCCGGTTTGAGTTCGACCAGGTTCGACTTTTTCGTACTTTTAGTGGAAAGTTCGACGAACTTTCTATTGAGGTTCGACTCGTGTGCGCATGCGCGGCAGGCAGGCCAGTGGCTTCGGATTGGATGATAATGGCTAAGAGATGAATTAAGTACAGCGCTGATTGGCTATTTCAGTTAATACAGTACTAAAAATTAAGTTATTAACTTCTTCATTGATTAGAAGTAGTTTCTTATATATGAAATAACCCTTTGCCTAAAAAAAGTTTTTTCAAACCTAGACATGCTTGTATCAAGGTCTGGCCACACTGTCCACAAAAGTCGAACCGGTCGAATCTGGTGAAAAGTTCGAAGGTTCGTCGACCGGTTCGACCCAGTCGAACCACGAAAGATCGACCAAAAAATCTGGTTCGACAAAAGTTCGCGACACCCCTACTTGCAGCTAGGGGTGTCGCGAACCGGCCGCGGTTAGAGTTCGACCAGGTTCGACTTTTTCGAACCTTTAGTGGAAAGTTCGACGAACTTTGTATTGAGGTTCGACTCGTGTGCGCATGCGCGACAGGCTGGCCAGTTGGCTTCGGATTGGATGGTAATGGCTAAGAGATTAATTAAGTGCAGCACTGATTGGCTATTTTAGTTGATACAGTACTAAAAATTAAGTTATTAACTTCTTCAGTGATTAGAATTAGTTTCTTTTAATTGCAGTTGTTCACAAAATCAAATAACCCTTTCCATAAAAAAAAAAATTCTCCAAACCTAGACATGCTTGTATCAAGGGCTGGCCACACTGTCCACAAAGTCGAACCGGTCGAATCTGGTGAAAAGTTCGAAGGTTCGTCGAACCGGTTCGACTCAGTCGAACCCCGAAAGTTCGACCAAAAAATCTGGTTCGACAAAAGTTCGCGACACCCCTACTTGCAGCCTGCAGGGCGGCAAGGGCGGCAAGCGCGGCAAGACCACTAATCTCAATGACAATTGCTGGATCGCGCTTCCCCGCTTGTTCGCTGCAGCGCAAGTGAAGCCACCGGACTTCACTCGCTTGGGATACGATTTGCCGTTTTTGCTAGCCTTTGCTGCGGTTTTCCAGCGTGCTGTAGACACGTTTTCTACTCGTTCGTCGTCATTCGCCGAAGAAGTTTTTTGAAGACTCTGTGTATTGTTGAGACTTGCCGTTGTGAACACGTGGAAATTTTTACGAAAGTGCAGTGTTGCAGAAAAAAGGCACAACGCGTCGAAAGGAAGGGCTGGCGGCGTGTTCAAAGCCTCCTTGGCACGCCGAAGTGCCGTGTCTCTGTGCCTTCGCACGCTTGGATACCGACCAAGAACCGACGCCGTGTGTATGTGTTTAGCGAGTGCAATGTGCGTGAAGCTGTTCGTGCCTCTGGATCAGCGTCTTTTCCCCTCGCGGTTTAGGAACGAGCTTAATCCAGCGTCCACTAGCGACGGAAGATGGGGGGAAGGTACGTCTTTTTTTCGTCCTTAGACGATTTACACAATACCGTGCACAACAGCTCCTCATCACTGATCAGTGCTGGCTTATTATCAACCTACTTAATTGCACTTGACGTTTGAGCGCGGCTCGCCTAATTGTAATTGGTCAGCAGATTGCACACGACCATATCGGCCGCGCTTCAAAGATTTTCATTCTCGCCGTCTTGTACTTTTGCTTTCGAAAACCCCCCTGGCTCCACAACGTTGCCCTATTCGTGCTCCCACGGAATCTATTCGAGTAGATTTGGGACATAGCCATGGTTAATATAGTACATAAGAACACGTACAGATCTCCCCCTTTTATTGATAGCAACTCACCGGAACAGCTGGACGATCCAGAACTCCGTGGCCGATATATATAAATGATCTAAAGGCATCTACGCGCGACACACGTTCAGAACTTTGGCGCGGCGTCAATTCTTGACGCCGCGCCGGTCAATTCTTGACCGGTATCCAAGCGTGCGAAGGCACAGAGACACGGCACTTCGGCGTGCCAAGGAAGCTTTGAACACGCCGCCAGCCCTTCCTTTCGACGCGTTGTGCCTTTTTCCTGCGACACTGCACTTGCGTAAAATTTTCCACGTGTTCACAACGGCAAGTCTCAACAATACACAGAGTCTTCAAAAAACTTCTTCGGCGAATGACGACGAACGAGTAGAAAACGTGTCGACAGCACGCTGGAAAACCGCAGCAAAGGCTAGCAAAAACGGCAAATCGTATCCCAAGCGAGTGAAGCCCGGTGGCTTCACTTGCGCTGCAGCGAACAAGCGGGGAAGCGCGATCCAGCAATTGTCATAGAGATCAGTGGGCGGTAGCTTGTGTCACCTGGCCTAGTTAAAGCATAGAGATCATACATACTAACTCTAGAGGAAAAGGTCCGCCATTTTCCTATACATTCTGGCTGCCGCAAGCGGCGGATCATGCAGGCAGACCCTCGGGGTCCCAAACACGGTTACATCATCAGAGCAGTTTCGTGAACTTCAACAATCCACGAACTTACCGCTGGAAAGATATTCGCGTTCCTTTCGAAGCTTTCTTTGTGCATAGCGCGCAGATGTACGGCCTCGCGTTATTGCTAAACTCGCTAAACTACACCATATATACCCGGCTTCGCCGGTGGGGCGCGGCTGGGCGCGGTTGAGGAATACGAAACTGCGCAACCACCAGATTTCCGAGATTTCGACAGAAGGGAAGTTAATGCAGCGTAATGACTTTATTGCTTTTTATAAGCGCTAGAATAGCTCAGAATTTAGTTTACAACGTTAAATTATCACTGTTTATATTGCTGAGGGTTTTCACTCTTCGCGTTTACCATGGCAACGTTGCTTTCTTCTCTCGTGTTCTGTCGCTCTCTTTTGCGATCGTTCACTCGGGACCCCGGGTGTCGGCGCACGGGATTTGCCACTCCTCCTCACCCACCTTTACCCCCCTGAGTTAATAGGGAGTTTTAGAATAGCGCACGCTAAAGCTTTGCGTGCGCAAAGAATAGCGTCGTCGCCACTGCGCATGCTCCAAACGCAAATCAGGTTTTGCGCTTTGCGTGCGCAATTTTAGCGTGCGCTATTTCTCGGAAATAGCGTGCGTACGCAAAGAGTCTGCGCTTCTCCAAGGAGGATTCGTGATGACAAGTTGGCTAAAGCCAAGACGAGCAGAGTTAAAAAAATGGCGGCTTCAGAATTTTGGCGGCGTCGTGAGTGGACGTCGGCGGCATCCTCGCAACTGCAATTTTCAATACGGGACGACATTGTACTCGGTTTGGCAACGATCACCGGCAACTTGCAATAAGCTCGTTGGCAAGTTGATGCTTGCGACGCGCGAACATTTCTCGGCGAAGGTGCGATGTGGGGCTATGTTGCGCTTTTTGCACTCCCAGGAGACTTGGAAGAGGGAAGTGACGTCAACAACGCAGCAAATGCAGATTGGATGTTTATTTTGTTTTCTCTGTCAACATCCAATCTGCGTTTGCTGTATTGTTGACGTCACTTCCCTCTTCCAAGTCTCCTGGGTAGGGGTGTCGCGAACCGGCCGCGGTTCGAGGTTGACCAGGTTCGACTTTTTCGAACTTTTAGTGAAAAGTTCGGCGAACCTTGTATTGAGGTTCGACTCGTGTGCGCATGCGCGACAGACTGGCCAGTTGGCTTCGGATTGGATGGTGATGGCCGAGAGATGAATCAAGGGCAGCGCTGGTTGGTTCTTTCAGTTAATACAGTTCAAAAAAATAAGTTATTAACTTCTTCAGTGATAAGAATTGATTTCTTTTAATTGCAACTGTTCATTAAAATAAAATAACGCATTGCATAAAAAAAAATTCTCCAAACCTAGACATGCTTGTAACAAGGTCTGGCCACAGTGTCTACAAAGTCGAACCGGTCGAATCTGGTGAAAAGTTCGAGGGTTCGTCGTACCGGTTCGACACAGTCGAACCCCGAAAGTTCGACCTAAAAATCCGGTTCGACAAAAGTTCGCGACACCCCTACTCCTGGGAGTGCAAAAAGCGCAACATAGCCCCCTGCAGTACACAAGACCTCTCTTGCCGAGGCTAGAGCACTATATAGCTCCTTCGGAGCAGAGTAGCGCAATCTAGAACGCCGCCTCTCGGCGACTAGCGGCGAACGCCCGGAGGTTCCAACTGCGGTCAGAAATGCATGGAGAACGTGAGAAAATCGTTGTTTCTTCAGTATTGTGGGAATGTACGGAATGGCAATCGTTTTTGACATAATAATGGAACATTTTAGAATAATTTGCGCGAAGTTTTGTGCCCCGCAAGGACCTGACTTTTTTTAAAAAATTGCTTGAACGGCATCATGCAGCAGACGACACGGCGACGTCACACCATTCACGTGACCCGCTCCGGCCAACCCGAAAAGCCCATCTCCGCTGCGAGCAAAAGTCGTCTGCTTCAAACGCCATTGCCTTGGAAATTGCCTTCTCAAAATTTGCACACGCATCCGATATTATTAAAACTTTGATAAAGTGTTTAGTGCTTTACTAACTTCACGACAGACTAGTTTTGAAAAGTGTGAACTCGCCGTTCATTTTTTAATCAGCCGTGTAGTATCGATCTCCATGTATTCTCCCATAGGGCGGGCCGCCTCCTGGAACCCTGAGTACCACGTGACTCGCGCCGAGCCGCTCTGTCGGCCATGTTGTCGGCAAAACACGGGGTTCAAAGGATTGCGCTACTCTGCTCCGTAGGAGCTATATAGTGCTCTAGCCGAGGCAACGCAAGCGGGCACGACTGGTCAACCGCTCGCGTCGCATTCTCATGTTTAAACAAATCTAAAATGTTACTCTGGACCAAAAAACTTTTTTTTTTCTAAACTTACAGCATTTCGTGTGTGAAATAAAAATTGTTACTGTATCTTATACCCCATTCACACGGTAACCTAAAGGTACCTGTAGCATAGGTCCCTATAGTAAAGGGAGATGGAGATCGTATTCAGACGGGGCGTAAAGGTCCCTTTCGGTAAAGGTACCTTAGGAGTAAACGGAGCTTCCCGATCTCCGTTTGCAGCTACAGGGAGTAGCCTCGGACCCATAAATTCCAAATAAAAATGATCGTTTATGTTTTCTTGTCGTTTAATGCGTCGTTGGTACTAGAATCTTAGGAAGTCAAAGTATTAAAATAGATGGGGACCACATACGTGATACAATAGGAACAAAATGTTACTCCCGGTAACAGGTAGCGGCGGCGGCAACAGCGGCGGGAAGAGACGCAATGGCTGCTACCTCTGCTCCCACACGGAACGACGACGAGTCGCGCTCTTCGGCGCAGGAGATTTTTGTGACGATGCTTTCATCTGCGCATGAGCCATTGAACTGGGGTGCCAGCTCTAGCGGCACCAGCGAAAAGAAAAAAAACGCGCGAGTGCACTGGTCCGAGTCAGAGACGTGGGCTCTCATTCGGCTATGGCAGGACAATTTGGCGGAACTTCGGCGGCACAGAAGAAACTCCGGCGTCTACGAGACGATCCGTGTAGGCCTGGAGAGACTGTCTATCGTCAAGACGCGCAAGCAAGTCAGCGATAAGATAGACAATCTGAACCAGACGTACAGGTGAGTCTGTTTTCAGAATGATGCTTATGTCCTGGGGCATGAGCGAATGAGGTTTTAGCGAACAGCGACATTTGAGCGAATCGACGTTTTAGCGAGCGGGGGCGCGCGTTAACCCATCTGCCGCGCTGCGCTTACGCCTCTTCGCGGCGACAGTCTGCGGTGGCTCATTACAAAAATGTATACCGGCGTCCGACCATTCGCTAAAGTGTCATACGGTGATACGTGGGCGTTCGCTAAAACGTCATTCGATCAAGTGAGTGCCTCCCGTTCTGGGTCGCGCTCGCAGAACTGTGCCAAACACGCTCTTTAGTGTTGCTAGGTCGGCTTATATGTATCTAAATATAAGCCGGATATATATATATATATATCCCAGTTTACGTCGTAACCAGACCTGGTAAGTTTTTTCTTGACGCGATACACTCAATGTTTTGATTAGAACTACCTTATTTAGCTGTGTTCTCGTCGTGCCGCCTTGGTGGCTCTGAGGCAAAATGAATTGTTATCTTTGCTCGGTTGGTTAGCTCTAGCTGGAGCTTTGAAGGGAGTAATTGACAATGAAAAAATTAATTGCCAACGCCCTGCTGCTATTCATCTGCACTGTAAAAAGAAAATGCAGACGAAAGATTGTATATAGGTGGCAACAAGCCCTTGTTGCTGAATAAATCGCATCACCCCTACATTATTTTCCTCCAGGGCTAAAAAGAAAAGCCTGACAACTGGGTCAGGAAAGGTCTCCTGGCCCTTTTACTACGATCTACACAGTTTCTTGGGGAGCCTGCCCGTCAACGACCCAAGTCTCGTGAATGACTCGCTCCCTGCGGATGTTGTTGAGGTATTTACTGATTTCGTATGCCTTGAATTATGACGAAGGCAGAGATGTGCGATTCAACCTTTTAATAAGCTTGGAGAGAATGGTTAACATAACGAGTTACTGATTCGTCGTTATAAGCTGGAATCGAAGCAACTGTTGAGTGTGCGGAAGCAGACGTGACATTTGGCATCACCAAAGAAATTTCATCTGTTTCCCGCGGCACGTAAAGACATGCTTGTGCTATTTCATGTGCACGGTGAAATCAATCATAAAAAACTGGATTTTCTGTAGCTTAATAATGCAAACTAAGCAAACATTAAGAAAACTCATTTGGGTGGAGCATACATAAATTGTGCCCCGCACCTGTGATAGTCATGTGCCGCCAGCTCTTTCTGTGGCACTTGTTAGGGTCTGTTTGTAAAAAGCCAGTGGGGCACGCCGAATACATGTGAAGCAGCTCTCCATCCGTCTTGGCAGCATAAACTGCTTGACTCCAATAACAATGTGGTTATTTCCAGTTCAGAAGAGCGTCGACAAAACTTAAAAAGTCAACTCTGATTTCTTTTCGGTGTCGAGAAAAGAATGCAGAGTAAGGAAAACGAGGGAAGCACACCTTCTACGAGGTGTAGTGCTCAAGGGTGACGGCAGCTGTAACGGCAACGATAATGGAACTGTTGCTAGTGGCGCTTTTGTTTGTTTTAGTTTCATACCCAAGTGTAAAATGCATGTTTTAGTTCTATTATTTCAGCTTCTCCTGGTCCTACACTGAAAGTTAGTATGCACCTTATTTTCGCCCGATTTGCTCTTTGATATATGCTGCTATAATGCGGTATGCATACATCATCAAGTGTAAACCTTTCTCATGAGCACCCATTGGTTTTTATCAGGAACCTGGAGACAGCCCTCACGAAGGGCCAGACGACGACAACGAGGTGGTGGATCTAAAGGAAGAACCCCTCGAGGAACGGCCAAAAAAAAAAAGGAAGTCCTCCATGAAACAGGGGGACATTCTCATGCTGTTCATTGAGGAGCAGAGGAAACAAAGGAAAGAGCTTTCCGAAGCTAGGGAGAGGGCCCACCAAGACCGGCAACGGCAGTTTTCGATAATGGAAGAGTCGAACCAGCTCCAGCGGGATTTCCTGGATTTCATGAGGTCCCGGAAGGAAAAATAAAAACGGAAACTCTGAGAAATATCCCTTTTTTTACTTGAGTTTGGATTGGAAGCATTGAAGGGCTACATGCTTCTGTCATTTGAATCCAGATTCAAGATATTTTGCTCAGGATGGGACAATCGTCATAAAACTGGTAAAAATCTGTTAGTAGGCACTGAAACGCAGGTGCAGCTACAAGGTAAACTAAATGCAAACATCAATGATATAGCAAGAACAACTAGCCAGTCTGCAATTTTAACTGTGCAGCTGCTTATTACAATTGTGGTGCGTGATTACTGGCACCTATGTAGAGCCTACACGTATATGTACGGTCAGCATGGAACGAACAGTGGATACACGGTTCTGTCCGATGCTGTCTCTTTTAAAAGAGGAACGCCTAAGTTTGAGATGCACCGGGTGTGTGACTAACATATCAAAACAAAAGCCGCACTCGCAACCTCTGTATGAAGCAGAAAGCGCAGAGTCTAGTGAAGACCATGCAGCCGCTGGTCGCGTTTTATTTCTAACCGACTGTACTGTGAAATCTCAATTGGTTGGGCTTTCATGCTTACTGTAGCAATGACCTGTATTTAAGTGGACAAAGCATGCTTTGCTGAAAAGAAATGAAAACTGCTGTGTCATGCGAGTGGTTGAGCCAGCTCAGAAAAGGAATATTTATTTCTTTTTCACTGCCTGGAATAACAATGAGAATTCAATGTCACGTGGACAGATTAATGGCATGTAGTGCATATTGTAGGACTTTCTGTGGTCCAGAGATTGTACCCCACGAGAAATAAGAGTCCGCATGTTTTCCCATTGCCCCGAGATGAATAAACAGTTTTGTATTATAGAATTTGATATATGTAGTCACTAACACTTTGTAAAGAATACAACATAAAAAAAGACCTTAAAGAATGGCTTCAGTGCCCCTTTAACCAATTAGTGTTCTGTAGTTTACTGTGCGAACGTCTCGGGTTTCAGTCGTGCTGAGAGGGCGAACGTCTGGGATTTAGCCGCGCTGAGAGGGCGGGTTCGCCTCGAAGTATGCAACGAGCGCATCCCGCACTGCATCGGCGCCATCTTCTGTGGCCTTGGTCCTGTGCATTGGCTGCTCGCGCTTTGCACTCTCTTCTATTTTCCTGGCCGCGTCGACCCACTGCTTCTCCGCCCCGTCGTTGAGCATCTCGCAGATATTGTGTAGGGTGCAGCAGGCTCTGACGACAGTGTTCACGTGGTCGATTCTCATTTCCATCCGCTTGAGGACGATGCGGAAGCGGGCCTTCAAACGACCAAACGCATTTTCGACCACGCGCCTGGCCTTAGAGAGGGCGTAGTTAAAGTCCCCTTTCCCTTGGGGGTGGTTGAGGCTGTGGGGGAATGGTTTCATCAAGTTCCTCGTCAGGGGAAAAGCCTGATCACACAGGACGAGGGGAGGTATCTCCGTGCCATCAATGACCCTTGGCACAGCAGTCTGGTTCTGCTCGAGCAGATGCGCCAGTGGGGAGCGCCGATAGACGCTCGCATCATGGCACCTCCCAGGGGTGCCCACGCTGATGTAGCGGAAGAGGTATCTATGGTCCACCAGGGCCAGGAGGATGACACTGTACCTAAAACAAAGTGACCACATGTGAGCAAGGAACAGCAAAAGCACCGCACACAACAAACATAGCTAAATTGCTTGCTACTGAATGTAAGTAGTGCTGTTTGTGAAATGGATCCTTGATGTGCCTCCCACCCACGGGCAGTTGGATTTGCTCACTCTGCAGGTGCTTTGGTGACATCATGGGTTTAACTTGGCTAGGGGCACAAAATAACGAAATAACAAAGGGAATGGTCTCTGGCGTGACTACACCCGTATCTATATCTGGTTTATAGCCTTGTGTGCAGCATACTTTAGTACAAGTACTTAATTTCTGACCCTGAAATTTTATAAAATAAGCAAAGTTGTCTGCAGGAAACGAGTATCAGTGTCTGCTTACCATCCTTTATAGTTGTGGTAGTCAACAGCCAAGTCCTTTGGTGGCGACACAGGCAGGTGGCAGCCGTCGAGAGCCCCGATGGCGTTGGGAAATCCCAGCACTGCCTGGAACTCGCGCATGTGGTTGTCGAGATCTTCGTTTCGGATCATTGTTATTGTGCGCGCCTCGAGCTCCTCAATGACGACGTCGCAAAATTCTCGGTACGTCTCATTGACGACCGACTGGCCAACGGCAAAGAGGTGGCCGATTGTTCGTTCCTCCGCGGTGGAGCAGAGCCTGTACAGGCTGATGGCCACCCTCTTCTCCACCGTTATTGCCGTCTTCATGGCGGTGTCTTGCCGAAGCATTGACGGCCGGCAAACGTCCACAAGATACCGGAAGGTGGTCGAGGAGACGCGAAAACAAGCACGGAAATGCTGATCGCCCATTCTAGGCAGCGTCTCCTCAAACCACCTCCCCGACCGAACGTAGACTACCCGCTCGCGTGGGATCGTAGTCCACTTCTCCGCAAGGAGAGCGGCGACCGTAAAGTTTGTGGCCATGAGCTTCTCCTCCAGCTCATCCGCTTCCGTTTCCGCGGCTTGTATACGCTCCTCGAGCAGAAGGAACTGTGTCCGTTGTTGCTGCAGCGACCACATAATTCCCAGACACTCGTCGTCGTCCATCGGGAGACGCTGGTCGTGGTCGCGGCCCGTCACTTGGAGGGTGGTGGGTCTGTGACGGTTCTTCCGGGACCGAAGCAATCGAAGCGATAAACGCAGAAGAGAGAAAATCCGAGGAGCAGAAAGAACCGGTCACAAAACTTCGGTACCACGTGCTCGGATTCACAGTGCTCGGAAAATTGGCTCGGAACCGTCTCCAAAACAAACCGCCGGGCCAGTGTGGCCAGTCCAGCCTAAGGACCAGCCGGATGTTCTAACGAAAAACTACTTTTTAGGTGAACATTGCAATAAAAGAAACATTACAATTATTACTTAGTATTTTAACGCAATGTGTCACATTTAATAATCTAAAAATGTGCCTCATGACTGTTTAGACACGGAAATATATAGTGTTCTTTTGCCCTGCGGTTTACCCGGGCTATCCCCAATGCAGTAAACATCGACCGTAAAGACTCCGTTTATTTTCGTTCATTTACCGTGTGATTCCGAACGCCCTTTACCCCAGGTACCTTTAGCAAAGGGACCTAAGTTATAGGTCCTTTAGGTGACCCGTGTGAACAGGGTATTAGTGGTGTCGCAAGCGCGAGATGCTTGGGCTTTTGCGCCGCGACGGAGAAACGCTATTCTAAAACTCTCTTGTGTCGCGTGCGCTATACAAGCGCTAAATTTAGCGCTAACGTGCGCTAAAATTGCGTACGTTATTCTAAAACTCCCTCTCTACGTATCTTTTTGCGTAAAATTTTGACCTTCTTTAGACCTTATTCCAATGAGGTTGCCTTATTCACCAATCTTCTCCCTCTGCTGCTGTTTCCTGCTTGCCCTGGTTGGCTGGATGCGGGATGCTAACGGTTTGGCCATTTGTTGGGAAGTATAGGAGACAAATGAGGAGGCGCCATTGGCTGAAACCGGGCTGGGCGTGTTCCAGGGCGTCTTCAGAAATTCGCATGTGACCAACCAGAAGCCGGAAATAATACCCTGGCGGTGGTCGCGAGAAACAAGCCTGATAACTGCATTAGAGTAACTCTCGTTGACTGAAAATATGGTACACGTGATTTTCAATCACGCTCATCCAAAATGATGGTGGAAGAGTGTGACTAGCGGAACGATCGACATAATCCGTACGCCAAGCGCCGAGGGCCAGGAATCTGCCGTCCGAGCGGTCACGCTCTGTCCGAGCAAAACAGGGTTGAGCGGGGCATTCGTTTCTTACATCTTTCTGCATGATCATGATCAAAACAACACGTGCACCCTATTTTCAACCACGAAGAGTTACTACACTTCACTCTTACGCGCTTCTTAAAACCATTTACGAACATAGACCTTTGAAGTTTGATCAGAACTGTTTGTCGCTACCACCGCTAGGGGATTCTTTTCGGCTTCTGGTTAATCAAGAGAGCATGCCAAGCCCTCTTTCCGAGTCTGGTGCACACCCTGGCTCTGCCCGCGCCTCCCCATTGACCAAACTCTCTACATATACGGCTCTGGCTAACGGCTGTACCCTTTTAATAGGCGGTAGCTTGCGCCACCTAACCTGAAAATTAAGAACCAAAAGTATGACGTTTCCTTTGCAAATTTGCTTACACTCCGCACTTTCGTAGCTATCACCAGGCGGTTTGGGATATCACCAGGGTAACCTTAAAGGGACACTGACACCCCCCAAAAATTTTTTTTATGATGAGCATAACGGGCTTGTCAGCCGTTGCTAGGATTCATTCCTGCGTAAAGAGTACATTTTTTCCACTTCTTTCCAATCTCTGTGCAAGCAAAATGAAGCGGGTTAATCCAACATGCAGAATGACGACAGGGAAGCACAGTTTCTTTTCAAATGCATATATTTTATAGCTTTTGTAAGAAAGCAAATACATCTGCAATTTTTCTCTCTCTCTCCAAAAAACCATGACTCCACGGCTCGTGGCTCATACAGAGGCAATATGACATTTCTGCACACTCCTCTAAACGTGGAAAAATATTTACACCTATGTACAAGCGTTCATAACGTGAAAAGGTAACAAAAACATCCGCTGCTGATATATAGATATATTTATATATATATGTATATGTGGGGCAATGGGAGAGGAGGGGCAGGGGGAGGGGACCAATCATAAAACATGTGCAGAAGTCGTGGAGGCATCTAAATAGGGAAACGGCAACAAAAAAAAGACTTTTCTCCAACTTCATGTACAAATGCTTTCGGCCTTCCACGTGCGATTGGGTAAGGATCGGACGCTGAAAATCCCGCCTCCTGCTGTGTTCGGTCGGTGATTAGTCTCAACTGTTGCGTGCAGCAAAAGAGCCCAACTGCAAGCCCACGCAAGGAAAATGCTCACAGATTCTGCGTCCTCTTAAAAAAAAAAAAAAAAAAAAAACACAGCTTATGAGAGAATGTACAAGCAATTGAAATCTCGTTTTAATAGTACTGGAACAAACCACTACCCTCCTCTTTGTACATAAAGCAAAAGGTTGTTTTTTTTGTTTTCTATGAGTTCTTTCTGTACCCCTAAAAAGCAAAAACAGTTGCATCCGGAACTGCTTGCAGTCGTCTTAAATAACGCCCTTGGGTGTTTTTGTTTTTAAATATATATATTAAGCCTCTGAGTCAATGTTCTCCATAAATAAAGTACAAAAATAAAGGGGGGGGGGGAAGAACAGTGGAAGGGGGGTCATGGGAAGGAGGTAAATAGTCAGCAAACATGCACGCTGGAAAAATATTCGGAGAAAAAAATTACTATTATTATTTTGTTTTTCGCTCCCAAGGCCTTGTTGCAGGCGCAAGGAAATGACAATACAATACACTCCCTGTCGTATCCCCCTTGAATGGTATGGCACTTCCACAGCGAGAGAATGAAGCAAAAAAAAGGAGACACGTGTAAAGCACTTCTGCTGTCATTGTAGCTAGTAGTAGCAGTAGGGGTACCACCATCGGTAGTAGCAGACGAGTTTCACAGAACAAAGATCACATCATCCGAGGTGTTACCTGCGACGCGCAACATTGCCCACAGAATGACGCCAACATAAAGAAAAAAGTTACCAATGTTGCGGAACGTCCCAGACGCAAGTCGTTTTCGACTCCAACACTTTCGTTTGCATAGGCAGCAATTACTCGCCGTTCCCGTGCTGGGACGGTAAAAACTCTCACCCTAAAAACAGCAGACTTAAAAAAAAAAAAGAAAACCTGTTCGTTCGATAAAACTTTGCTTTATTCTTGCTCAGCGCCGCCGGAGAAATCAACATAAAAATAGGCAAAACTCGAACACGCCTGCCTCATCCCGTGGGAGACGGTACCTCAATAATATGTTGACTTTGCTAGCAATATTTGACTAAATTAAAAAAAAAACAGACGGGGGTAGCGGAAGGCTAGTATACCACAGCGAGGGAAACGAAACTACACTTGTGCCACAGTCAGAGGTCGACAAAGGAGAAACGGTCGCCAGCAAGCTGCCGCGCATCCGTCGTTGCACCGTTTAAAAAAATCGGAGTCTCTCTACTATCTATCTGTATAAATATAGAATGCCGCCGTGCAGACGTCGGAAAAAAAACAAAAAAACGTCAGGCAACGCTGGTAAACCTGAGGCAATGTCATGCTTGCCTCACCGCCCTTCTCCCCCATTTCGACACCCTTTCCCCCAATAACACTGTGTGAAAAAATAGCAACAGGTGCAAGCTCCACGATCAAAGGGGAGGGAAAAAAAATACATCGAAGACTGGCACTTTCAAACTAGACACGATTCTTGCCCCAAACGTGTGTATGTACAGCCTGAACCCCTCCCCACCCCCCTCCCCTCCCCGCCCCCTCTCATCCCCAAACGGCATCTTCGGCGACGCGACGACGCGTCTCTGCTGCGATTGGTTGGTTGATTGGTCGGCGGCCGAGGCAGAGTCCCCGTCCCCTTTCTCCCCGATTGGCTGACAGACGAATAAGTTAGTTCGGAGTCTCCCCTCCTCTCCACCTTCCTTGTTCTAAGAAGCTGTCAGATCTCAGATGCACGTCGCTCAGGCACACACCATGCTCTTGTAACCTAACCCTGCTACAAAAAACAGCAAGTAAAAGAAAACAAAAAGGGAATTTCTGTACCGTAAATTATCGAGCATGTGCCGCCCCCGCCCCCCCCCCCCCCCCCCTCGTGTAAGCGCCCCCTCCCATTTTATCAAAATTAAATTTTTTTTTGTGGCCGCCATCTTGAATGTTATTTATTCCCGAACTGAGTAAGGGCCCCCTCCCCATTTTGATTTCCACAATGTCTAAATTTGGAGGGGGCACTTGCTCGGTATTTTACGGTAGTCGCGAGATGAGGAGATTTTAAAACGAGGGAAACAAAGTCGCATTAGCCACTGCGGCCAGTCAATTAATCTCGATGGAGAAAACACAGTTTTTTAGATCAGGCACGCAACGATTGTAACAAAAAAAAAGAACTAATTTCTTGAGTTTCAAGTTCAGCGGCGGGCTGTTGTGGTCCTTTCTTTAATCACGGGAGCATGATTCTGTACATGTTTTATAAAAAAAAAAGTAGACGGGAGATTAGCCACGCTTCCCCATCTTGCCTCCGGTCACGTCACCCCTTCTCAACTGCCTGCACCAATGTTTGTGCGACCTGGGCCGATATCTCAACCGGGAATACGTAACCGCAAGTCACATGACCGGATGATATTCAATTTGCAAGACCTCGAAACCACGTGACACGGTCGCAACAACCTTGGCTTAGAATAACCAAATGACTGGCTATTGGGACACTGTCACGGTAGCCAAAGTTTGATTATTGCGAGAGTGTCCGAGCGACCAACATCCGACTGTCAAACACCGTCGTCACAGCGACAAGAAAATGGCTACTGTAACACCGTTGCAATAACTGGTCAGTGGGTCACGTGACGTGGCCACGGGACCGAAATCGTTGCACAGGCCCCCGCCCCTCCTTGCCAGCAGTAAGATCACACATTCAGAAGAGCACACGCAACTTCCACATTTTGCCCTTTTCTCTTTAGTTTGTATGTACAATGTTCTTCCACCGTTTCACTTCCTCACTCTCCTCTCTCCTCGGCATATGTACATCAAATCCATCCAACTGCCACAACGCCATTAACAGGAACAATAAACTGCCTGTGGATCTCACTTCCCTTCAAAGAAAAAAGGAAAAATTAACAAATAAACGATGGATAAAAAAACAACAAAAAAAACACTCGGGTGGGGAAAAAGGCAAAGAATGTGTGTAGGAGGAAGAGGAGAGAGAGTCCGTGTTTTCTTCATTTTGTTTCTTAAAAAATATGCATATACATATATATACACATATACACACGTTCCAAATACACACATGTATATGTGTATACATAAATATAGATATATTGCAGTTAACTGCCCGCAGGTTCGGTAGTCCGTCGTCCGTTGTTGTTGTTGCACCGATGAGAAACGGAAGATGCCGACGACGACGAGTCTCGGATAGGACCAGAATGTTCCGCAAACAACACGAAAAAAAAAAAAAACAAAAAAAAAAAAACAACAATCTAAGAAACGTGGCGAAGGGTGAAGGGGGAGCGGGTGAATCACGTGGCGCCCTCTGTCTTGATGGCTGAAGAGGCGGCCGAAGAGGCCGCGCCGGTGGCCACGGCGAGTCGATGCCTCAGCCGGAAGACGCCCTCGCGCACGTACCTCACCAGCTCCGCCGACGAGCTGTGGAGGGTCAACTTGCCGCAGTCCCTGTCCAGCTCCGCAAAGAACTCTGCAAAACGACAGATAGAAAGAGGTCGGTCTGGTTAACAAAGGACGCACTCGAAGACATTGCGCGTTTTTCGTTAGTTACAGCGAAACATATTGATGGTCGTCAAAACCTTCCGCCTCGTCGGCGCGTTCCCTGCATCATCACACAAAACGCCCGTACCGGCATCTCGCCGTAAGTGGGAACAAAAGGGAAGCTACACGAGCGAGTTCAAAGTGAAAGCTTTGTTTGGGACGCCGCGCTAGTGCTTGTGGTGTTAGTTTCACCCACGCTTACGGTGAAACGGAGTTATTAAACCTCGATGCACAAAAACCCTTTTTTTATATCAGGCTCTCAACATGTTAACAGTGTCGTGTGATGTTGGTGTAGTGTAGTCTGGCACCCTGACACAAAGCCTGTCAGGGTGTCAGGTCATAGTGTAACTTGACACCCTGACACAAAGTGTGTGCGAGGGTCGGGTCACGTGACACCAATGATCTCAAGTTCTATCGAGGCTACACGCGAGCATAAACACGAAAGAACTGAGCACTCAGCTCATAACCCGTAAGTGCAGTGCACTTGAAAAGGATCCAACAAGTCCGATTTCAAGCACTTCAAGACGTGATTGACCAGAGTCATTTTGGAGCAACCAAAAATCCATTTTGGAGTAGTAAAAAGTACTTTTGGAGCACAACCACACGCTCCACTTTTATTCGTGCCACTGCGAATAGTACATGTTAAGATTCTTGTGTTGGACTATCCAACCTGAAGACATGCCTACTTTACGTACTCACTCTTGCACAACCTTTCAGTAGCACTGCAACAAAAAGTAGCTGTTTGTTTACACATAGAAGCACTATACTCTGTTTCATACTTAGTGTGCAACGCTGTCAAAGCTTTTGGCGCGAGCTTGGGGCTTGATCTTGTTGATCATTTGCACGCGTTCTCGTGCAAACAAAACCATAGATGAAGCCACGCGCTCGCGCCAGTAGCTTTGACATCGTTGCACGCTAAGTGTGAAACGGAGTATAGGCATGGCAACGAGATGCTGAACAATGAAAACCAGTACGGACCACAGCAAATAATTTTTGTAGGTACGAAATAAAATGTAAACCAAATAGCGCATTCCTCCGAAATTATGTTAAAATAGAGTAACCTTGAGCGCACAAATTGATGTTTCATTTGAGTTCTGAAGGTTGTAATAAAATTGAAATTCTTAATTCAGATTAGAAGATCTTTCGTCATTGGATTACAAACATAAATTATGTTTTATAGGTAGAACTTCACAATAACAAAAATTGGCACATGAAGGATCGATAAACATACCCTTTAAAAACAATCCAGCCAGACTGGTTAAGGTTCTTCCCAAGCAACCTTCCACTGCTTTGTCTAATTTAGTTTTAATTCAATTTACTGACCGTAGCTCGAACACATAACACCTATATAAAGATGGTAACTAAGTAGTTAAATTAAGAATAGAACTATAGAGAAATTCATGTAAATTTTCTTGGAAGCACAGATCACGACACTGTTAGCACGTGCAAGCGATCGCCGGTTTTTCCAGTTTTTCTCTTTGAAATCAAGGGATGTCATCCAAATTATTAATGCTACGGAAAGAGCTCATTTAGTTCTATAATGTAAGCGATAAAATTTCCTGCTCGCTAATACTATTTAGAAGTGAAATGCGAAAATCCGCCGACGTCGTGTACGTGCTAACAGTGTCGCGATGTGTACACTCGCTAACTATCGAATTTGAAAAAGACATTGCGAGAATATTGCGGTCTATCGTAAATAATAGCGGCAGTTTTATTCAGAAATGTTTACTGCAAAGTAGAGTTGTTACATTAGCACCCAACAAGTTCTCCCCCCTTTTCCTTTTCAATATACCCAACACCCACGTGTTGAACGTGTCCCGCTTGGGAGGAGTATTTTCTGCAGAGAGAGAGGTACCCACCCTTAGAGTGGCTGGAGTTGGTGAGGTAGTCTGCCTGCTCCCACTTGTCATGGCAGTGGTGCAGGTTGGCCAGGGTGGCACTCTGGCGCTGCAGCAGCGTGTACTGCGCCTGGGGCACCGCCACCGACGCCACCGCCGACGAGTGGTGGGCCGCCGGGTTCCGGCCGCTCCCGCCGCCGCCGTTGTTGTTGTTGTTGTTCCCGAGCTCGCAGCTGCTGTAGCCGCTGCTCTGGGACCCCACGCTCCCGGCCGGGGACGGCGTGGGACTGTGCGGGGATGGCTGACACGGCTGGCATGGCGACGGCTGGAGGCGCGACGCAGCACCGCCCGCTGCCGGAGTCGGCGAGGACAGCTTCCCCACCGAGCCCTGCGTCTGGTGCAGGAGAGGAGACGTCTTTCATGGAACGGCATTCCTAACGCCGACATTCAACCGACATCCAACCAACATTAAATCGACACCCAACCAGCATCCAACCGACAACTTGCCCACAGAGCACTATGTCTGATACGAAAAAAGAATGCCTTTGCTACTTTTGGATAGCATGCGTGCCACGACATTGAACTGACATTTGACTGACATCCAGCCAATGTTCGACTGACATCCAACCAACATCCGTTTTTTTAAGGGCACTCTTATCGCAAACACAGGCAATTAATGCAGTTTATTCCTGTAATATGCATGTTGTAGGTCGCAGTCCACCTTCTGGTGTTGCACAAAAAGACACAATATGCCAGACCCCTTCAGTCAAATGTTGGGTGCTGAATTAAACGAATGCATAGTCTCTTGGACTTTTATGAGACGCCACGAGAGGGTGCTACAGGAACAAGCTCTTTGCTACAAAACATATGTTATTCACCCCAGCAATGATACCATACCCTGCCTTACCCAAAGACAAAGTTGGCTCCAAGGTCATTTAGTGGATGTCAGTAACGAGGAACCCACCTTCTGAAGTTCGTGGAGGAGGCGCAGGTTATCCCGGACTTCATTTTTACGTAGTTTGTATAGCTTCTCGTAGAGTAGAGACAGGCACCTCAGGCTGTATAGAAAAGAAAAACAAATAATGCCAATGAGGTTGACAACTCAAAAATGGGGTTACAATATTTTGCCTTCACAGATTTTATCGACAGTCTGCATGCTTGCAGACGGTTGATAGAAATCTCTTGAGCCACATCAAACGAGTCAGACCGACTGCATTAAAACAAAAATGCTGAAAAGCAATAAAAGGCCTCTTGAGAAACTTTAAACAAAAAAAGTCTTGCAAAAGTCTAAAAATTTACTATTTTAGAGTCTTTAGAGGTCAGAGTATATAGCCACCAAATACGAAAACTCAATTCAGTCTTGAACTATATAAAAAAATATCACAAACTACAAGTGTCAGGAGCCTGACCTGAATTAAAAATTACAAACTACAAGTGTCAGGAGCCTTACAGTTCTTGTGATGTTTTCACAAATTTTTTAAAACTTGGTATTTTTTTTAAACAATTGAACTTTATCCAAAAATCATTCCATTTTCTCTTTAAAATTAATAGATTAAAAGTAATTAGCTGCAACTTGGGTAATTACTGTTCCATGACCTAATCAGATGCTTGCCCTACCTTTTATTCGAGAAAACATATTTTAAGCCTGTCTGCAGATTTATTGTCAGCATTAAGAAATATGTCAGCATGTTGGGCATGAATGAGTTATTTGAGTAAATAAGAATGTTCAAGAACCTCACCTCAGCACCGCCAACTTGTTGTCTATGCTCGCTATGACGTCATTCCCTTGCACCTTCTGAAACTTGGATGAGATGTGCCTGCAGAAATAAAAAAAAGTTCCGGTCACTATGTTAATTAAGACAACTGTTTCGAGTAGCACACTTCAACTAAAAATGCGACCAAACATCGTTACGCGCCCCCTTTTTTTTAGACGAATTTCAAAGAAGAGGATGTACCACCCTGTTTGCTCACACTTTTAGTAGGAAAAGAGTAAACTTTTTAGTATTTTAGGTTTCTTAGAGTGCGCAAACCGCATTAAGGCGTGTTTTGATTGCATCTGATAAAAGACATACACACAGAATCTGTTGCGAACAAACTGAGCGCACGTCGAGAGCACCAGTCACGTGACGTCAGAGTGTCACATGACCGTGCGTAACGTGTCGCTCCTGTCAAAAACTAGGGGTGTGCAAATAGTGGTTTGAATTGAATAGCGCAGAATCATCCCTAGCTTCTGCACTGCTAAAAAAACCGGCCGTCTTGGATATCCCTTGCATTGTGAAGGCTATGAATGACGCAGCACTATTTGATTCGAACCACTATTCACTATTTGCAGAACTCTAGTCAAAACCCCTCCAGTCCCCCCCCCCCCCCCCCCGCGCACGAGCGAGCCCCCATGCAGCGCGGAGATGTGTCCAAATGTTTCCTGTACCCCCACCTGATGAGGGCCAGGGTCTCCTTGTACATCAGGTAGGCGTTGTCCTCGTGGTGACTGTGCTCCATGGAGGAGCCCGTGAGGATGAAGTAGAGCACCGCCTCCAGGTACTTCATCGCCTGCACCGTGCGGTCGCTCTCCCGGTCCGCCTGGTGCTTCAGCTTCTTCGCCTCGCACAGGAAATAGTCCGAGGACCCGTTCCTGCGGGGAGGAAGCCAAACTCTCAGGACACCGGACCTGTCTCGCATTCTGCGCAAAGCTCAGAAGCCTTGTCGACGTACAACAGCTCGGCGGTACCGTGCTATAGTCTGTTGCAGGTTAAGAGAAGAGGAACAAGTCCCTCCCACAAAGCCATCGGCTTGCCAAGAGTGGTGCCTTCCTCCCCTCCAGCATTTGCTCTGCTCAAGTGGAAAGAGTGAAGTGCTTTGTGGGAGGAGGTTGTCCCACTTTTCTTGATCTGCAACAGTCTGTAATGTCAAAATGCCCATATTCTCAATCGGAGGCACCAATAAAACCAACTAGACAACATCCCCAAGAGGACATATTTTGCAAAAATGAGAAAGAATGGTTTATTGTGTAACCTGTCATTCGCAATGAAAGGTAAGTAGCCAAGATACCAATCCTCTAAAAGAAATCCTGCCGCCTGCAGTGAAGAGAGTATGATACATTCTCTTACTGTCGTTGATAGCCTAGTTTACGAACAGCAAACGGATGCATGTTATGGTCTCCTACCTTTGATAGTCTTGTTTACCCACGGTAAATGAAAGTACAGTAGACTCATCTTTTCAAACTCCAGGAAGCTAAAAAATTTTGCTTGTCCGAAATTTGAATTATTAGAAATTCTTCTATATAACCACTATTTCACTATAAACAGGCTTGCTATAACCGGACAAGACTGTACACTAAAACTCTGTTCTAATAGAGCAGCCTATCAATACACTAAAAACACAGTGGGACAACAAAAATTTTGAAATTTGTTTCAATTAACCCGAAGCACGAAATATCAGATTTTTAGTTATTGCGAGCCTACTGTACGTCACGTCCTCACACCCTCACGCCCTCGTTGTTGCACTGCCGTGCGGCTACGGTCCCAGCAAGGAGCTGGGAAAGGTGGAAAGAGGGGGAGAAAGGGAGAGAATGCCACTCACTTGGACTCCCACTCCCGGTGGGAGTTATGAGAGAGCAGGTGCGGGTTCTCTTTAGCCTTGGCTGCCCCAGGAGGGGCACCCAGAGAGGCCGCCTTGGCCCCGGATGCGTCCCGGCTGCGAGCATCACCCTGCTCAGAGCTCGAAAGGACCCAAGAGTGCACCTGCGACGAGAAGAGGCAACGCCCGACGTCAACAGACTCTTTCCGAACCCGGTCAGTGGCTCCGAGGTGAGAGTTCAAAACGTCGTCGCCAAAGTTATGGTTTGGAACGAAGGGAACTTCAAGTACTGTAAAACCCTTTATTTTCGCGGCTCCTATTTTTCGCGAATCGGACACAGAGGTCATAATCGCGGCCACTAAATTTTGCGAATTCCAGACGCCTGCATGAAAACTCCCGAAAACCAAACTTTTTGCGTGCCCTTAAATTTTGAGAATTGTTCAAGTTGCGAAATCAGCAAAAAATGAAGGGCTCGCAAGCTCGAAGGGTTTTACAGTATTTGAGGGAGTGTGAAACGGAAGCTGCGAACATTTTGTCGCGAAACACCAGGACCCAGCTGTGACAAATCAAAATCGGAGGGGGGGGGGGTTCTAACAACTGCATTTGCCTTAGTCTTCTTTCTTTCTTTTTGCTGTTTGCAGCAGACGTATGGCACGCAAAACGACATCTGATGCTTGTTCACTGCCTTGCAAACTTAAAACGTTAGCCGGGAAAATTATATTTCTTCTTGCTGGCTTTTTGAGCTAAAGTTTATGATGTGCAACAAATGTCAGTGCCTTTTTTTTTTCTTCTGTTGCCAGCTTTTATTTTTTACAACTTTTGTTGAGGTGCTGCCTTCTTCTATGTGTACTCCGAAAAGACACTGCAGTTCAACGAGCCTTTTTTACAGACATCCACATCTTCAGGGGACGAACACATCACACCTGTGTTTGTCCGCTGTCGCGCTAATTGTGTGTACTATCCACATGTTCACCTAGAATTACGAAGTGTCGACATGTGGTACACTGCGGCATGATACGAGCGGAGCGATACCTTGACCTACAAGCAACAAGTTAAGAGACAGTCCAAAAAGCGGCAGCGAAGACAGGAACGTGTATACCGCGACGGGACTTCACAATCAACCAAAGATCAATAGAGGAATCCGTTTACCTCATCTGCAGTCGAGAACAAAACCAGCACGCACCTGACTAGAACAGAGAGGATCCGCGCCGACGACCGCAACCGCCGCACCCGTCGGATCCGAGCCGCGCTCCTCGGCGATGCCTCCGCGCGCTGGGGCCCCGTCCTTGCTGCTCCGAGACGTTTCCTTCTTTTCCCGGTGGTGGTGATGGTGGTTCTTCTTGCCGCCGTTGACCGCGTCGGCCGGAACCGCAGCCGCAGCCGAAGCCGCGTCCCGGCGCACGGCCGACTTGTCGGAACGGTTCGTCTTGCTCGAGGACGGCTTGGAGCGGTGCTGACGGGATCCGCTCCGCTGGCTCGAGTAGGAGCTCAGGCTCGACGGACTTCCGCACGAACGGTGCGGCTCCGTCGGACCCCAGGCGTGGCGACTCTCGGCCTCCTCCTCGGGACGGACGTCGGAGGGCCTGCAGAGAAGTTTGTGTCGGATTAGGACAGAACGTTTCGCTCGCAATGGACATTTAAGTAGGTCTCAGTTTGGCTGCTGCTTTTGATTTTGTGGTCGTAGACAAACAGATGTGTAATTCAGTGCTCCACAAACCAACAAAACAGACCTGCTCAAGTAGCAAAGTTGGTTTCTGCATGCTATGCTTTGTAAAAAAACAAACAAAAAAACATAGTTGAACTATGCACAACACACCAGAAGAGCAATATTCATTAATTGAAAAAGAAAAGAGCAATAAAGTAGAATTTTTTTTATTTCTACTTGTAATGGGATAGTTTCCCGCATAATATATTTTGATCATGATTAATCAAACTGTCAACTTGGCAATTTTCAAGCGTTTTGATTGGACTCGCTGGAGATATGACTATGCATTGTCTACGTAAATTGTTTCCCATCCCCCCCCCCCCCCTCCCCGCCTTCCGCCTCCCTTTAAAAAAGGCCTTTCAAGAACACTGAACACTAAACATTTGCTCCAAGATATGCGTGAAAGCCTGTGAAACATACTAAGACCCTTGGAAGTGGAAAACCATACTTTTAGAGAGCTTTCTCACTTCCTCATGGAGGAACACGTTCACACCCTTGAAACGGGAGATCCCAAAACTCTCATTAATCATCAACAGTGCTTTACTTGTACGCAAACATTATTTTCAACCTGCAGAGGCAGTGCCTTGTATAACAGAGAGCAAGACACTACACAAGCTCAGAAGTCAAGCCTAACTTCACAGTAATTGTTCCCAGAGGATGCCGTAGGGGGATGTCAATAAGTGTGCCGAGCCTCTCCGTAATAAAAATCGAGCAGTCCCGTGTACATCAACAGTATGGTCGGAGCGATAGCTGTGACACATCACGGCAAGGTCGTTGGGCGTCAGCGACGTGTTCACACTCCCTGGGGCAGTGGAGTGCGTGAACAAAAGCGCTCAAAACAAGATAGACATCTGTATTTGGTTCCGAACGGTTTTGTTATTTTGTTCCACCTCCTTCCGAATTTCTTTTTTTTTTTTTTTTTGTTTCTGAGCGCATGAAAGCGCGTCTCACAGTATGAGCTCTTGGAATTCACAGTGCCACACAACATTTTGTTCTAAGTTATTTTCACTTTCATACAACAACGACAACAACCACCACCACATCAACAACGGACGTCATTTCCAGAGGTGGGCAGAGCCCATAGCAGATACCACTTCAAGACTGGTGAGATAAAGATATGGATATAGTGAGAAGGCTTGTACTGCTCATACAGGTATTTCAGGTACAGGTGCAGATACTTATGCAAAGAATTTGGGAGTTTCCCCCAAAAAATGCCTGTACCATGAGAGGTCTTGCTGCGCTTTGTTTTCAGACGATCAACAGTGGGCTCGTACAAACTTACCCACAACAGCTTACGCAATCGAAAGAGAGTGCAAGGTTCAAATAGGCTCATAGATCGAATAAGATGGCGTGCATCGAGCGTAGAGTGATGCAAGATGTGTGGATAAATCTAACATGAGACTCTACCTCGCATCCACCAAATGAGAAACGGTACTCACTCCCGCTTGACTTTGACGGAACCCGACGAGCCGGCAGACAGCCGCCGTTTCTTCTCGCGCTCGCGGCCACCTGCCGCCTCCCCCGTGCTCTTTCTCTTGGACGTACTCTTGCCCTTGGACGCGGGCGCCGCCGCAACGGGTGGCTCCTGCTTTACCCTCACCGCCTCCGACTTGATGGCCGTGGCGACGACCGTACCTGGTTCCGCGTCCCGCGAGTGTTCCCTGGACTTGGAGGGCGAAGGCGGCGGTGACGGGGGCCGCCGCCCCGGGACCACAAGCCTACCCGGTGGCCGGAGTAGCCGGCTGAGCGGGATGTTCACCACAACCACACCGTTTGTCGCGGCCGCGCTCACACTCTCCTTCACGTCGGTGGAGCTGCTGTCGCACCGCTGCCCGATGGGCGAGAGCAGCACGGGGGGTTCGGGGGGAGTCCGCGGAACGCCGGGGGTGGCTGCGGGGGGCGCCCCCTTGTGCCCTTTTGAGCCGGCGCTCCGTGAGGACGACGAAGACTTGGGGCGTCCCCGCTGCGGCAGAACGGCGCCCTTGCTGCCGCCGCGGTCTTTGTCCGCCGTAGGAGCAGCTGACGACAGGCGCTCCTTGGCGGCGGCAGCCAGGCTGGGACCCTCGTCGTCACTCGACGAGTCCGAGAGCACGACACGCGGCTTGTGTAGCTTGGAACGCTTCTCGTTGTAGCGGTCCGAGTGGGTCCGCTTCGAAGGATTGGAAGCGGGCTGGGCCGGCTCCCTCGCTGGCTCTGGCTTGGCCACCGGATCGGGCTTGCTCCGCTGCTTGGTTGGTGTCGCCGGCGTCGGGAGTGGGAGCTGGGCAGTCTCCTTCTTCGAGCCCTTCGAGGGCCAGGAGGCGCGCTTGACCGTCGGGTCCAGCTGCACATCTGGCTTCGGCAGAGGCGTCTCCAGGTCCGTCTTGCCCTGCGGCTTGCCCAGCCGCATGGTGATTCGGCCATTCTGGAGCTGGCAGGGCCCTTCGTCGTCGTCGGAAGCCGGTGCCACGGATGACTTGGTCACGGGCGCTGGTGGCTCGTGCCGTTCCGGCGCTGGACTTTGCGATGGACTGGATCGAACGGGAGAGAGGAAGGAAGCTGCCTTGCCCACCGGCGAGCGGACTAGGTCCAGACCCTGCGGGCTCGGGCTGCGAGGGAAGAGACGCAGAGCTTGTGACCCGCTGAAAACCCGCTCAGGATACGACAAAGGCCACAAGAACGTTGTGTGGTCTACACCACAGGTAGGGCGCCTAGAACGTGTCTTGCCTCGGCTGCCGAGCTACCGCAACAGACAACAGCACAAGACATTTACAATGTCGACGAGCCGAATTCGAAGGACCACTTTTGAGAATGCGGTAAACACGAGAGTCGGAAACGCGCCCTAGCACCACGACGCGGTGTTCTCTCTCCCTCATGGTCTCTCACCTCTTGAGCATGAGGCCGAGGTCGGGATCTTGGTTGGGGAACTGCGACAGGATTGGGGTGAAAGAGTCCTCGTCCACGAGCGAATCGCAGGGGTCGGTGGGGCCCCTCGACTGGCCGGAGCAGCCGCCGCCGGCTGGTAGCACCGCCCCCAGGGCGGCCGGAGAGCTGCGCTTGTCGATGAAGTTCGCCAGCTTCCAGCTCTGCGTGCTCGGCTGGAATGCACAAGGAGACATCAGGTTTTGGTTTGCATTTTTATGGGAACAAGAGAGAGGTGCGAGAGATTTTCTGCTTGCAAACGTCTGACAGCCCGTTCCTCGGCGGTAGCGGCCAAGGAATTTCGAATAAATCGAATAAATTTTTCGAGCACAGCCAATACTGGAGACGCAGTTGTCACGGCACATGCAGCACGAGCGGAGAAGAAACAAAAGTGCGCCTACCTCGCGACTTGTCTCCGGAGCGGAAGCTTCGCTCTCCGAACTCTCAGACTCGCTCTCCGAACCCGAGGCCGAAGAAGAGTCCTCCGAGTCACTCGAACTGGACTCCGACGAAGACATCTTCCCGACCAGCGGCGGGGGCTGAAGAACCTTCTCATTGGGAGGCCTGCGTGGAGCAAAAGAGGTGATGGTTAAGGGGTAGTCATGTGAAGGAGAAATCTGCCACTTTCCTCCGCGGAGCGCGCATCACGTGAGACATACATCAAACTTTCTTGATGCCTCGCGGTGCCATCCTCCTCCTTGGCAGAGGCGCAAAGGGTTCGTTTTGTCAGCACAAACACTCCACAGGTGGGTAGCAGAGTAGTTCGCTTTACGCTGCTTTTAGCGGTACTCTCTTGCCTCGTCTGGCCACGGGCGCCTCCGCGCCCTTTTCGCACACTTCAGAAGAAATCGCCTGCGCCGTTCCTGTTGTTAAGGTTCCGCATAAAATGGCAGAGTTAAATGACAGCAATCTCTTTTTAAGAAGAAACATCAAGGCATCGATATGGGAAAAAAACCTGCCAGAGAAATGATTGCACGGTTTCCGCAAATTGCGCCATACACAGTGGGTGAATGACGTCTGTGTTCAATGCAGTTATGCACTCTGTGGCTGCTGACATTAAAGGCACGATCAGAACTTCACAGGACGCCTCATATTTGTTTCCTGCTTCTCTATATGTGGACGGACGCAGGCCAGTAGTTCGATGAAGACGGCATGGGGCACCTGAAGGTGTCGATACTTTGCGGTGTCGCCTTCAAGGAGCTCTTTGTACAACTGGTTCTGAGTCCCAAGTTCTTTATTCTGCATCAAACCTTTCACCCAGCACCTTCTTTTAGAAGGTAGAATGTCATCGTCGTCAGTTTCCAGCAGCGGTGCTACCATAACGGCATATCGCCGCTCACTGCCGTCCATGCGACTGCTAGATCTGAGGACGGAGTTCCGCAAGCTGTTGACGTCATGAAATCCGTCCACGGAGTTCTCCTTCGTGTGATTACCCCTTTAGAAACGAGGCATAGCTCTCAAAGCAAGTCAGTGAAGGTAGAAAAGAAACAGCGTTCTTCATTATACTTTTTTTTTTAAGTGCTGGACAGGGAGCGTTTTCAGGGTTCTTAACCTGCCACCAACTACAGGCTAAGACACATTTGAGAGTTTTGCCCGGCACAAATAAAAGATCAAACTGGAGATCCCAACCGAAACTATGGTCGGCCACAGTCCTCTTCGGTCCGATTTCGAGTCTTGTCTTGCGAAGACTACCGAGAATCCGAGAGCTGAACGAGGAAGAGTTCATAAAATCGGGGATACCGCCGTTTTGAAGAAATCCACCCGCCAATGAAAACGAGAATAAAACATCCCGTGGGCGACGCACTTTGTGCGAACACGAGAGAGCGCTGTTGGCAGATTCCCAAGACAACCATAATCACGGCCACTTTTCGGAGGCGATGCAATGTCTCTTCCTAGGCTGGAGACAACTACCACCCAGAGTTGTAAAGTGACGAAAGATGTCCTGACAGCACCCAGCACTAGTTCGACGTGAAGGAGAAATGCCAGCTCGCAAAAAGCTGCCACCAACGGATGCTGGAAACAACTGGGGCAGTGCGGTGCCACAGTGGATCCTCTCGGCAAAGATACGGGAGAAAGTGACACGCGCCCCAGCACCGCTCTGCCGACCTATTTCTGGCCGTGGCCCTGGCCCAAGCAGATCAAAACCCTGCCCTTCTCAGAGGCAAACAAAACAATGCGCTTTAGACTGTGGAACGAAGAAAGCAAGCTAAACGAACCTAGTGCCATATTTTTAGAATCATCTCAACTCGCCCTGCCAGTACCAAGCACGAGGTCTCGCTACGAGTAAATAAATATTCATATTTTAAAGAAGATTTAGTTTAGCCTCATATTTTTAGGGTGAAATGAATATTCGTCCTTGTCCCTGACAAAACAAAGCCTCCCTTAAAGTCGGAAATGTTATGTGCCAGGCTTCAGAGAGGAAGTAAACTGTCATTCCCAATATACCAACGTTTGTCCCCAAGTAAACCACAAAAAGGTTGACCTCTGCTTTCCGGTAGAACCGTATATTCCTTTTCCTCACCACTACCTGACAAAAAAAGAAAGTATACATGACCTTGGTTTACATAGAAAAAATACCATAAGGAACAATAAGACAGTGCTAGTGTAGTATCAACAAAATAATTTAAGCTATGTTTCCTTTTGTCATTGACAAGACAGTGTTCCTTTCGCACCATTTGTAACTGCATTAGGCCTGCGAGGCTTCAAAACAATACCCATAAGAAAATTACAGACTCTAGCAAACCACACTTTGGACGTACACTGTGCACTAAGCATGGAACTGTATGCGCCATTGTTTTTGCCCAATGGGCAATGCCCACTGACATTACCCCTCCGTTAAAGATATAAGGACACACTTAGCTAGTCACTCCCACACACTAAGCAGCTGCTGCACAATTAATTCAAAACTTGACCTCTCACCATAATAAAAAGTAAGGACCTCTTCTGAACTCCACTGTCCCTGACTTCACAACCTCGTTACCTTCTTCTTTTTTTTTTTCTGGAAAAGTGTTTTTTTACTTCTCTAAGTTCAACTAAGTGCTGCTTGAGAAGAGTCTAGAGAGAAATTAACAGTTAAAACGCCTCCCCAACTGAAAAGATTCCGATGCCGCCAGTGAAACCATACTACACTACAAGGCTCCGCTTGTTGCTTAAAGGCTCTCAACAAAATATAAAAGAAATAAGAAAGAAAAAAGAGAACGCTGGGGTTTTCTTAAGCCGCTTAAAAACGGAAAGGAAAGAAAAAAAAAAAAAAAGAGAAACAAGAAATCCGATCGGAACACGGTGTAAACAAAACAAAAATATGACACCACCCCAAGGGGGGGGGGGGGGGAATTTCGAATTTGTTGTTATGCCATACTTAGTCCCGTACTACATGACTATTTTTTCATCTCCATTTCGGCAAGTAGGTGTTGAGGAACCTTTAACCTGATCTCTTTCTGCGTTATTTTTATCAAAATGTTCATCTTGTAAACTTTTGTTTTTATGCAATGTGAGCATTTTAGACGCTCTTGTGTCACAAACAATTCGCAAGTTGTTTCGTTTATTTCCTTTTGCCGAAAAACGAATACTGAGGTTTTTTAAGAACAGCTCTTACATGACCGGATGAGGTCATAACCTTTCCGAACCAAACCACCACCTTTGCCGGCAAACAGGGCTCGCCTATGCAGACAATAAAGTTCACAAAAAAAGAAATTAAAGAAAAAAATGCTGCCGAGGGGGTCCGGACGCGACAGGACCACCGAAAAACTCAACACTACCCAACAGCTAGCCAGACGCATCCTGCTTCCTCCAACGCTGATTGGTTGCTTCCGCGAACCAATCACCGGAAGCCATTCTCTCGTTTTCTCCCCTCCCCCTCCCCCCGAAAAAAAACCAACAAACCCAGACAGACGCACACACGTCCGTCTGCTACGGGCACAAACACCAAACCGGAAATGAAAACCAGCCGAGCTCCGCGCCTTTTTAGTTCGCTCCTTTTTTTCTTCTTTTTTTCCCCCACGATGGCGCGGGAGAGTGATTAAGTGACAAACACAACGCCACGCACAACTCCTCCGAGAAATCCGCTTCATAAATCTTTTCTCCTCCGGTCAAAGATAAAAGAAAAAAAAAGGGGCGAGAAAGCGGAAAAAGAAAAATAATAATAAAAGAAAAAGAAAAACCATTCCTCGCGAACAATTCGTTCACTCCGTGACTCCAAACACGCGCACACAAAAACGTCCGCGCCGCCATTTTTTTTTTTTTTATTTTTTTTTTTAGGCAGCTAGCACCATTTATCGACTTTGACCCGAAAGACTGCATCGCAAGAATATAATCTTTTTATCTGCTTTTTTCTTTTTGATACAATAAGCTGTAAGTTCATATACATATATATATAGAATATCTAGATGGTCAAAAACATATTACACACAGCTCACGTAAAAGCTCTTCCACCACTTCAACGTCTCCCCCGACTCTTTCCTTCTCTTCTCTTCTCTTCTCTTCCCCCCCCCCCCCCCCCCCCAAACAAAAACAAAAAGAACGATTTTTATCTCGAAGAGATTTATCCATAGCGCGACTACGTGACGTATAAACCGGCTATTTTATAAGCGTATCAGCGAACGAGGCGATCGATCTCAGCGGTAAGCCGCCGCCAGACAACGCAACGGCGAACTTCGTCCCGTAACACTAAGGCGGTGAAGAAGACGCGGAGGTTCGGGACGCCACCTCTCAAACACGGCGTTGCGGATTACAATCTTAAGTTATCATCAGTAACTGACCAAATAGGCACACATCTACTAAAAGTTTACGGAATCGACATTAAAAAAAAAAAGAGCAACAAGGGATTAACTTACGTGATTTTGGAACTGGAAAAGCCAAGTGACGACGATGATTTCCGCAAGGGTGGCTCCTAAAATGACCGGGGGGAAAAAAAAAAAGAAATAGTAGAGTCGTATAAGTCAGGTAGGTGGCACTACTAGTCATGCTTCATGAGACGGCTGAGCACTTGATACTCTACTGTAAAGGGCTTCACCCTATGCCTACCGAAGACAACATAGATTTAATAAAGTCATTGGGTTTTAGAGACAGCGAAGGGAGAGTGGATTTCAAGACTGTAGAGATTACCAAGCAAAGATTAAGTGAATGGTGGCAGAAATCGAGAGAAAACTAGGTATTTTCTTATCCACTGATGGCAAGGGGGTTTCATAGCCTCACTTTCTTTGCACTGCGGAGTGAATATAGATTTCACATTTAAATATTCTAAGCTTAAATGGTAAAACAAAATGGCTAGGTGGCGTAAGCTACCGCCCGATCCAAAGGGCTCAGCCGTATTCATCCATCCATCCATCCATCCCTAGAGTGCCTTCATACACACCCTATGCTTCCCAGAACTCAAAGTCAAAACCAGCACGGTCGAATTTCCCGTTGCGCAATAAACAAATTGGGTCCAGACACCTTTAGCCTCAACGATTACGTGACAGATATTTACCTGCTCATCATCGCTGTCGCTCATCTCCAAGTCATCCTGAAGACTGCTGCCCCTGCAAGATACAAACAAACCAAGGAGCGCTTAGGTAAAATCCAGTGCCGCTTACGAAAAGGCTGAGTACCACTTATAGAAAAGCGAGTACCGCTTACAAAAAGCCGAGTATCGCTTCGGAAGAAGCAGAAAAAGGGAATAAAACGACAAGGAAACCCCAACAAAAACTGCACAAACATTTTTTTCTTTTTTTTTTTTTTAATACCAACGAAGGGTTTTGTTTTCAAGTAGAGATCACGACACGCGTCAACAATAACCGCTTACGATCGCGCTCGAAGATGTGCGGAAAGCTAGAAATTACAAGCAGGAGCTTTTTGTACACAAATATTACTCGTAAAGATCAAACGGCTTTCGCCCAAGCCTAGGAAATGACGGGGAAAAGATTTGCGACGAACGCAGAGGTCCGTGCTGCCGACTCAAATAACAGAATTTCGTTTTACAAGTGGTAGTACCACGGTAACTGACACAGTTCGAGTAGAGTTTTGCAAATTTTCTCATTTTGTATTTCGTTGAATGTAAAGCGATGGCTGAAACGCGCTGGTTGCGTCAGTTTCACGTTAATTCTAATTACTGATCCGTGCCCAGACGGGCCTAATACACATGCCCGCAGTATTTTCTAGGTAAATTAAGAAGGTTAACGAGTCGGAATATTATTTAAACTCGATCGAAAGAACCGAAACGTTTCGTCACAAGCTTCCGTCGAAGCGACCCGCTCTCGATACTCAAGCCACGATAATTTGCAAGAAAACAAATAAGGATACCAAAAACAGACAGCATTAATTGTTTCCAGCTAATGGTCGTCTGTGCCAGTCGCTTTCGTTCAATCACTGACACACACCAACACAAAAAAAAGAACCAGGAAATTAAGGAAAACTCGAACTGTAAGAAAACGAGCGAGGAATAGAGAGAGAGAGAGAAAGATGAGGAGGAGAGAGAGAGAGAGGCAGAGAGAATTTGATCAGCAGCCAACAGCGTTTCTTGAGCACGCAACCGAAACAAGCAACGGACGGCGGTGGCGGAGAAGAAAAAACGGCATATTCTGCGAACCTAGCGGACTTGATGTAACTGTAAAAAGGGAGTGACAGTACGCGGATAACGCGAGATCGGTTCACTGAAAGCGGACGAAGCGGGCTGAGCACCGCAAACGGTCTCCCAACGAATGAATACGACGGAGACCAGAACAGTAATTAATTAGGTGAAAAAAAAAAAAAAGAAAAACCTCAAGTATTTTTTTAAATTTTATTTTAAAACGAAGGTTTTTTTTTTTTATGATTTCGGCTTGATGTATAATGCGTTCTGTTTAATGTTTTTTTTTGTTTTTTTTTAAGCAAAACAGTGGTAAATTAGACGGACAGAAAGAAACAGCTCTCCAAAAACTGGCAAGTAGTCCACGAAAGAAGTAGAACCATGAGGGACTGTTTCAGCCCATAGTAACGTACAGTGCTGTTTTGTGTCCTTCGCCTATTTTAGCGCCATTTTGTCTCGAAAAGAGAGGGAAGAAAACAGTTTACATTATATTTCCACATCAAAATAAAACGTATAAAAAAACCACATTCTGAGCGCGGCCGCCTTGCGAACTCGTGGAGGCAATTGCGGAGAAAACAAAACATCTTTCAGCGACACATACGGCCGGTTACCACCTTGTAAAAACAAAGAGGAGAATAGCACGGTAACGAAGCCGGAGTTCGAATATACTCTCGAATTCAGTCGACGACCTTCTCCGTTTCCCCCCCTCGCCCCATCCATCGACCCGATCCCCGGTTTCGTTTCTTTGTTTCATTTCCCCTTCCCCGCAGAAACAGACATCGCGGAACGCGCAGGTGTTTTCTTTTTCCTTCTTTTGTTTTAGCAAAAAAAGAGAAGGCGATGGAGTACTACTGGGGAGGAGCAAAACAAAAAAAACCCTACATTTCAGAGAGTTTCCAACTGCTGGTCGGGGTCACGTGGTTTATGGTCTGCGACGTTCGCAACACGAGCTCCCAGAAGGGTCGACCAATGGACGAGCGCTCCCCCGAGGTTTTCAAGATCTCTCTTACATTTTAGGCTCTCTAGGGAGAAGATGACGTTGTTGACCCACGAGGGGTCAACAACGTCAATTGTTTGTTTCGTGTTTCTGACGTGGCGCTCGGCCGGCTGGCGTAACCGAACTCGCGTCGAGTCCACGAGCCTCATTTCGGCTAAACAGCTAGCCCCGTGGGGGGGAGGGGAGGAGGAACAGGCTGCGACGACAAAGCATTCCCCGTACTTCCTCGCCAACATAACCCTACGGTCGGACTTTTGGGCGAAGCAGACGTAAGAGAAACGCCGAAACCTTGTCGACGGTGCGCAAAATATAGCTCTCCCTCTCTCTATGGCGCCTGGCCAATGCACCGCAACCGGTCGACCTCACACGCGTTGTGTATGTACAAATTGATTCGTGCTAAACGCCATTAAAAACACACCGTCGGTGCATTGGTTTGTGGTTTTCGGTCCGGTAACCGTTCTATCTTACTGCCAGCTGGCTGCGGTATGGACTTCATGTCCCTGATTCGGACGATGATTTATACGGCGTTCCGATACGTGGGGGCGACTTTACACAAAACGCTGCACGCCGTGATCGCCGGAACTTCGCTTCACACCCCCCAGCAATTAATTTAAAAAAATTAAAAAAAAACACGCGGCGGACGTTGCGTCGAGTTGTGCGCATCTCGTTACCGACGGAGGGCCAATCACGAATCGATAGGCGCTGACGTGTCACGAGCCACGCCCCCGCGTGTGATTCCTTCTCCTGCGTTCTTGTTTGTGACGCCACGCTTTAGGAACTTTGCTTCTTATCGGTACGTTCAAGTCTCCATACCACATAGATTGCGGCGATTGGCTCTCCTCATGTGCTTTGCGGGAGAGCAGGCGGTCAAGGATCCTCAGAGTGTTCGCAACAAAGTATGGCATGCACGCATATTCGGCCGAGATTTGAGATTGCAAATATTTTTTTCCTTTTTTTGGTTTCATAAAAAGACTGCGAAAAGCAAGAAATGTATCTTCATCCTCCACGTCGTCACTAACCCGTGCTTCTAATTTCTCAAAAATCGCGTTTAAAAAAAAAAAAAAAAAAAAAAAAAACGTCGAAAAGAGAAGATTGTGTTTTAATTTTACAGATAAAGGCACGGGAGAGAGCGAGCGGCCGAATGACGAGTATATCCCATTCCTCATAATTAGTTATCGCGATTAATTATTGATCATTAATTACCGGAACTTCAGCCCGACGTGCGACAATTGTTTCGTGGCGCTCTCTCGCGCAAGCGAGCCGTAAAACACATCGCGATTAAAAAAAAAAAAAACCCGGACTACAATGATCTCTTTTGCCACGTTAAAACTCTGACGCAACGTACGCACGTAATATCACCGCGTCACACACAAAGGCACGGAGAGCAGCAACCGATAAAAGACTCCCAACCCCACACACACACAAAAACGAAACTGACAAAAAAAAGAAAAAAAAGAAAAGGGGTTCAAATGAGTGGAAGTATAACCTCCCGAAAAGAAAATAACAAATGTAAAAAAAAAAAAAAAAAAACATAATTAGAAAAAAGAAAAACGAGCTCGTTCCAGTCAGCACGCTACTCGCGTCGTATGCGTCTTTCGGGCCATGCCGGCGAGCCCCCACGAAGCACGACAGAGCCGTCAAAACGGCTCGCTACGCAATCACCGAGCGGCCGTAATGAAGACGGAGGGACAAAAACAAAGCGGGAGGGAAGGATAAAAGAAAGAGATAGACAAAAAAAGGTCACGAAGACGGAAGGTCAAGGAGAGAGAGCGAGAACACGACACCGAATTGGAGGCGAAGGCCGAATGGCGTCGCTGGAAGCGTACCCCCTCAAAAGAAAGCAAGATTCGGCTAAGAGAACTGCAGTCGCTTCAAAAGACTTCCAATAAATTGGAGATCAAAGAAAAAAAAAAAAGAGAAGCAAAAAGGAGGTATTGAGTATTGACACCTCGAAGCCGTAAAAACGAGGGGGAACTCGCAACAGCTGGACAGACGCGGCCTCGTTTTGGAAATCAACGTCGCTTTTGGAGAGGTAAGAAAAAAAAATATACGAGTTTCGACGAATCGGCGCGTGCCAAGTGTTGTATCTGGCGAGAATAACGAACGGGATAAAAAAAAAAAAAAAATGATTTGGAGTCGTTCTTTTTTCTTTTCTCGCAAAAATAAAAACGCAATGTAGCAGAAAAATTATATAAAAAAGAAAGAAGCCACGATACTAAATGTTTTATGGAACGAGTGGATGACTTCGAGAAAACGAACTTGCATTGATTTTCGTCGCTGATGAAAATACCCTTCTAAGGAAACAAATTACTTTCAACAACAGCAACTGCCGTGTCATCCTTACTTGTAAAACAGTAACTAAAAGAGGCCCACTCGAAAATTAGCAATGCAAACGAAGACCTAGATTCAATCAACAAGTTCGACAAGATCAAACATGCGCCGACTCAAGGTAACATTTTAAGCTGGGTTTATCGGAACTCATCCGTGACAAATGGCATAAAAAAAAAAGCTCCAATGCCCAGGCACCAAAAATTAAAGTAATAAACATTGTCCTTTTGTCCTTATCTCACTACTGGAGCTTCAAGTCAGCTTGAAAGTTAGAACCCCCCCCCCCCCCCCCCCCCAAAGCACTAAAAAAAATCATGTTTATTTGTTTACATGTTTGAAACAACAAGCTTAACCACTTTACAAAATGTCAAAAAAAGGGGTGACGTCATCGAAACGAGTCGCTGAACCCGGCCAACCGAAAACGCCTACGTAATTACGACGCGACGCAAAAAGCGTCGGCTACTACGCAAGCGGTACGGATCGTCTAATCGGCGCCGTACACCGCACCCAATTAAAGGTCGCAATTAAGACGACGCCGAAGCTCGCGCCTCCGCCTCCACCAAAACACTATTTAGCGTGAACAGAGGAAGCGCCGAGAGAGATCGCTGCCAAAAACCTTCCGCCCGCTAACAAAAAAAAAAAAAAAAAAAAAGATTAAAAAAGACCGACTAAATTTGACCTTTGTCCTCTTCAAATCTTGACATTTATCAATATGAAAAAAAAAAAAAAAACAACAATGAATTATTTTAATATTTTGCTGACTGAATTAAATGTGCAACTACGAGGAAAAGCTTATTGAACAACTTATCTTTCGCCAACTAAATTGAAAAACGCAAAACTACAAAAAACAAAACAAAAATACACTTATAGACGGGAAGTAGCGACAAACAGAAACAAGTGACAGCGACAAGCCTCCATCCAACACATGCATCATGTCCGCGATGGTACTTTGGCAGGCGTTTAGTCGTTCGGTGCTCGTGAAGTAAGAGCGAGCAATTGCGAGCCTGCCAAAGATACCCTCGCGCGCACGATGCTCGTGTTTAAACATAGACTCCTTTATTCTTCAAAGCCTGCCAAAACGCGAAAGACTCTGGTTTGAGGCTCGTCACTGTCCGCTGTTTCTGTTTGTCGCTCTAGTGGGACTCGGGCGTAACAGATCGAAGAATCGTAGAAACGGTATAGTAACACGTCAGCAGAATCAAAGAAACGAAGTTGGTGTCGCCAGGTTCCTCGCCGCTACGGGTACTAAAAACAAAAACAAAACAAAAAAAGCAAAAGTATAACGAAGGCCGTTTCTTCGCGTCGTACCGCCACTACGTCACGTGCACGTGACTTAACCAGGGCATAGTAAAACGTGTGGTAACCCCGAACGCACTCCAAACCGTGTTTCGTCGTGCGCAACGGAGGACGTCTACATCAAACAAGATTGCGTACAGATGTTCTTCGTGCAGTTTCGATGACCTTCACGGCCTGTCACCACGTCACGTGTTCACGACGTATGGCTCCACGACGCTCCTGCCTAGAAAACGCGCAGACCGATTCCGCAAAATAACGCATCTTTCTTTTTTTTTTTTTTTTTGCTGGAATGTTATTAATTACACGCATAAAAACACATTCTGTATTTACGCGTGACGGATAGACGTTTTTCGTGGTCAAATAAAAACTCAAAACGTGATATAAACCGCACACCGAAACGCACTGCTTGCAGTTCATACGTTTTTTTTTTTTTTTTTTTGTTTACAAGGCTTTTACGTGACTTTATTATAGTGAACTCCATAAGTGTGACGTTCCATTAACCTCGCATGTTACAATGCATTTTGTATCCCGTCTGCTCGAAATCTTCGCCACTCCAGCACCGTGCACCTCCTCCCCGTTCCTCTGCCTCGCAACCTGACCGCTAGGAGGCACCAGTTACCGCTGCGCAGTTGAAACGGGGTCAAAACACCCGCCTCGCTAGTTCACGTTTTGTTCGCTGGGCGGCGTCGCCTCTATGGAAGTTGCGTAATACTCACATCCTAGGCTTACGCTGCTGCTGCACATCTTGCCCGAGTCACACAGTGGGGACTCCACCGCCGACAAATCACACTCCGCCCCAAAAAACCGAGCGGGAAGGAACACACAACTTGATGACGTTACCACAGAGGACGATGACGACGACACACGCACGCACCAGCAGCAATACCAACGCGGAAGCACACAACGATGACGACGACACGGAGAGGCGCGTCACACGTCCGCCGAGAAGGCGCGTATTCCAAATGGAGCCGTGCCCGACGAACACACGCAACAGCCACGGCGCGCGAAATGTAGAAATATCCTTCTCCGCTCCACACACAGCTGCTGCCGCACAAAGCCAGCGCAGCGCGCGCGGACTGTTGGCGAAGCGAGCGACATGAAGGAGGAAGATATCGGAGGAAAGGCAGGAGAGGTCTCGCGCGCGAGCGAAGGAAGTGACGTCGTCAGAGCCCGCGCCGGCGCCCGCCGCCATGACCGCCTCTCTCCTTCCGGTGCATTCCGATCGCTACGTCGCGCCTCGACGCAGACGAAAAGGTAGACGTCAAAACGAGCAGTTTTCCATCGTGCGGTAAACGGGCATGAAGTACTTTGCAAATAGTGGGCACATGGAAACTTTGAATAGAACCAGCCATGAATCGGTTTGAAATTCCAGTGAGTAGCCGTCTATCTTTTCCAATAAGGGCCGCGAAATAAACATCTGCGAGCTCTATTCGACGAAGTGGAAGCATTGAGACTTCGACGAGAAGATCCATGGCTCTTTTTTTGGAATAAAGCTCCCAAACAGGAAAAGAGGACAGTAAGTAGAGAGCATCCACGGGGTGTGCCTATTTTTTTTCTATTTTTTTATACACGATGAAAGTGGGTTTGTTTTTAGGCTGGCATATTAATTGTTATTGGTGTTTCGCCTCAAACGTGAAGCTCCCCAACTCACAAAGAATCTGAAACCCACTGCTGTCAGTGCACGTTTTCAACAAAAAACAAACGCCAGTACATAAAAAAAAAAAAAAAAAGTGGCGACCAACAAGTCTGCAAGCAGACGACGTAAACGACGCGACCGCTGCGAGCAGACGACGAAAATAAAAACCCACGTAAACACTCGCCGGCACGCTCTCCCCTCCATCTTTCTTTCTCGCCCCAAACATTTCCGGCGACCATCTTTGTCTAGGCTTCTTTTTTTTTTTCGTGGAGGGAGTGTTTGGGGTTACCTTTTTGTTGTTATTTACGTTCTTTAACCAGCGAGCAATAGGATCAAGGTTCGGAAAGCCGACGCTAGATTTATTGCGGCAAGCAGCAGAGGACGAACGAAAAACAAAGACGCGCTGTCCTCCATGACGACGGAACAACTTGGAGTCGTCGAAATGAACGAACTGAACAACAAAGGCTGTAACCGTCGCTGAAAAGCAACGTCGTAATTCCTCACAACTAAACGCCGAAAAAAAAAAACAAAGGAGATGTAAAGGACAACGACCACAATCATAACAAAACATGGCTCAGGAAGCAATAACAAATAAAATAACAAATAAAAAAATGACACATCTAATAACAAAAGTAATATTACCATGGATGCCATTCGTATGCCGAACGTAAAAACACAAACATAAGCTCTGGCGATGTTGTCCGTGAGAACCTCACGGTGCTTTACACAACGCACGTCGCAACCCATTTTATGATATTTACCTTTCTTGGTTCCTGTTTTTTTTTTGTTTGTTTTTTTGTCTTTGCCTTAGACAGAAGAAACAAAACATTACGACGACGAAATGGCCAAATCTTGTAGGGATATCGACAAACACCGGTGGCCCAAACGCGCCTTCATGCGTACGTATATGCATACATAGTGTACACATTATGTCCTAGGCTCAGAACAAGAAAAGACAAAAAATAAAAAAAAAGACAACTAAACAGACGAGTTTTTGGAAAACCGCTCGAGATTCTCAGGACCGGCTGGAGATGGTATTGAGAAAACGCTAAATGCCGTTCCTACGAGGGAAAAAAAACAACAACAACAGAAACGTCCTATTTGCGTTGGGAATGCTTACAATAAAGAGGACTACGAAGCAACTTGAGCAAAGCCAGAGAATTTCCTTTTTCGTTTCGTCGTTCCTTCTTTCGACTTTTTCTGCGTGCGTGCTCGGCAGAAAGAAACAAACAACTCATTTGAGAACCACGAAACGTTAGCATAATTAGCTTCAAACAGATGACAAAGCGGACAAAAAATAATAATTACCTCACTTTTTTTTTTTTTTTTTTTTAACCAGCAACCGGTTTCTTTTGCAGACAAAGAGAGCGCGCTGCTGAGTGTCGACGCCAATCCTTCTCGCCAATCAACTAAACAAATGAATGAGGATGAGGACAAAACAGATGAAGCCCAGACCTAACGACCGAACGGACGAAAAGAGAAGTGTAAGCCTGCGCGGACACTTATTTCTTTCCGATTCAGAATTAGCATTGTTTTAGAAACCGGATTGTTACGGAGAGCGGCTGCGACTTAGCACGAGCCTAAAATCCAGGGAGGAACTAAAAAGAAGCAGTGCCAACCGCGCAAGTTTTAACTGCCTTCCCGTGTTGGTTTCCCCGCCACTGCACACAGACAACTACGAACGCTACCATACACAAAACAGTAACGGACAATGAAAAGAAACAGGGAAGCTACATACATAAAAGATGAAAAGGAAGGCACAAAAATGAGCCAAACGTCGGCTCGGCCGAAACCAGACGACCCAACGCCGGCGGTTTGTTCCAACAAGTTCGTGTGCACTCCACCGAGCCGAATCCGTAGTCAAAAATATCCGATAAAAAAAAAAAAAAAATAATTGCTGGGCAAGTGTGAAATTGAAACCCTCCCGTCTCCTTTATCATCTGAGGGGAACAGAATCAACATAAAGCCGGTTTCAAATTCTCCCCCCCCCCCCTTTTTTTTTTCTCTTCTTTTTTACTTGTGCTCGAAAAGAAAAAAAAAAAAAAAAATTCAAGCTTCGCGGGAGGGCGCTTTCAGAAACTGAATGGATTTGCACCCGAACGTAAATTTAAAAAAAAAAAAAAAAAAAAAAAAAAAAAAAAAAAAAAAGAGGTTTGAGAGGAAATAAGACGCCACGCTGGTCCACCGCACGAAACACCGTCGTCAGCCTGCGCCCGACATTTAACAATTTCGTACCAAGAGAGAAAAAATTGCCACTGTCGATGGAGGGAAAAACAATGACTCCGTGCTCCACTGCCCGACAAGAACACGGACAATTGTGGAAGTCGAGCCCGGCCTCTACTTCCGCCAGCCGCAGTTTCCGATTGGTCCCTCTGCCCGGCAAGTCACTTCCGGCGTCGACAACGACATCTGGACGGGACTTTCGCAAATTCTCGAAGGAGCCTCGAAAGGAGCCTTCGAACTTCTAGTGAAATTCGATGAAGTTCGTTCGACCAATGAAACCTGTTACCGAAATTCGGCACGAAATTTCCGATTTGTGGGGCAGCGACGCCGCTTCTTGCTTTAAAACTGCACATCTTGTCACGATGCTTAAACTTCGACACTGGAAACGATATTTCAAGACAACGTAGAGGGGACGAAAGTGGACAGACTGGGTCTTCTCAACCTGCACTTTGACTAAATAATGGTCAAAGTGCAGGCCCTGAGACTGGGAAGGAACGGTTACGTCCAACATAAGCCCCGATTGACTCCGATTTATCGCCCAACAGCCTAAATTGACCCCAAAAAACCCACCAAATCTGTAACAAAACAAAACAAAACAAAAAAAAAAACGCGAAAGTGTATTTTGAAATCACGAAACCTGACGTCATCGCGCTGTGGAGGCGCTGTCTTATACGGCGCATGCGCAAATCTCGTTTCTTCGCACGCGCAGTGCAAAATACATCTGGAAACAAAAGGTCGTGAAATATTAGGTTCACGTTTCTCGCTTGGCGATTTGTCCTTTGCCGTTCTTATCAGAAAATGTCGTGACCTCATGGGATGCGGTTCTTATACTGACAATGATCCCAGAAACAAAAAAGATTTTTTTTTTTTTTTTTGGCAAGGAAATATTGAATTCATTTTTCAATTGTCAAGGCGGTTTTGTATACGACTTGATCGGCCGTTCGCTATTTCCGGCGTTCCGCAGCTGGCAAAATAGAGCGCTGTTGATCTAGGCTTCAGGGACCGTATATCACTGGCCGGGAGAACGCAGCAGGGACGACCTCTTTCTTCCCGACTGCGAAATTTCGCTTTTGGTGGAAACGAAAAGTTTCGGATCTCGTTAATAATTTCAGCTTTTTTTTTTTCGGAAAATAAATGCCGATAAAACGTAAGTGCATGTCAAGAAATCGGTTAAAAATAAGTAATTATTCACACACACACAAAAAAAAAATATATATATATATATATATATATTTTTTTTTATACAAAATAAATGCCCCCAAAACGTATGCTAACTTGAAACATTCGCTTTTCGGCCTTTACAGAAAACGAACGAGGGTACAAGGATACCGACCTTACCAGTTAATACTTCGAAGAAAAAAAAAAAAGAAAAAGTCCGCGTTTTATTATTTGCAGAAAATAGATGCCGATAAACGCCGCATCATTTAGTAGATCGACAAATCAGCCGTGAAAAAGAAGAAGAAAAAAAAACGGGCAGCAAAGGTTCGTTTGACTTTTTGGTGTCTGCTATAACTTTATTTCTCGTATTACGCACATGAAGCTGAAGGGTTGGACTGGAAGCCTAGTTCCAAGAATCGCGACCTCGTCCCCCGATTTTCTTGAGGGCGCCGCCACGTTAATGCCTAGTTTGTTTTATATTTACACGCGCGCGCCATTGGCGATCGTTAAGATTTAAAAGAAAAAAAAATCCTTGTCTATTGTTTCGCTTTGTCGCGGACCGCTTTGTCGCCGACCGCTTTGTCGCAGACCGCTTTGTCGCAGACCGCTTTGTCGCAGACCGCCAACCCGGAGCCACATGGTCCAAGTTTCGTTAACCGGAAACCCAGCCAAGTTAGTGGCTCTAGGGTCGACATGCGATTACCGGAACGCTGCCCTTGCGAAGGTCGCTCGTGTCCCTTCTCATGTCCCATCTAGAGTAGAGTGCCTTCATGGAGGCTCCCTAGTCCTATCTGGCTGGTTTTTTGCACGTTCAAGTGAGGCCGCGCTTTTCTTTTTGTTTATTTAATTTTAGCTCGCACAGCATGAAAAATGGTAGGTTGGCAACCCTGATATTTTGGCCGGCTTGCCACGATAACAGTTGATGTTTAAAAGCGTTAGCGTGTTTTTTTTTTTTTTTTTGACCGGTAAGGCTTAAGGCACGGAGGAAAAAGAATAAAAAAAAAACGGACTTTCATTACAACGAAGAGGTAAGAAGATTGGTGGAAAACGGCTGAAAAGTGGAAAGTATATAGGCCGAATCTAGACAAATTTAATGGAGGGGGGGGGGGGGGGGGGGGGGCACACATTTCGAGACTGCGTGGCGCACTTACCGCCCGATACGAGGGGCCTTACCAATACCGTTCATCCATCCATCCATATTAAAAAAAGAAAAAAACATATTGGTTGCGTACCCACGGTTCATCCATGTTCAAGCAGCAGACAACGAAAAGCAAGGAGCGCGCGTCAGGCGCACAGTTATTAGTTTTGAATGATGAAGGGCACTCCGCTCTCTACCGGTTCGGACAAACTTTCCCTGGCCGCAACAAAGGAACGCAAGAACAGCCCCGTATTAGCGGGCAACACAAAAGGCGCAGTGGAAAGAGGGATTACTGAACGGTTTGACAAGGCGAGGGAAAAAGAAGAGTTGAATAACCTCGGGCTCCCAAAACGAATCTTCCCAGCAATGCCCATGCTCTCTCTCTTTCCCTCTAACGAACCTGTTCTGATACTCTAACGTCACCGTCTCCATTACGCGAGAATGAAAGCATCGAATCGACGGTTACCGACCTACAGAATTCTGTGCATCCACTTTTTTTCTTTTTCCGCGAGGCACTTGCAATGATGGAAGCGGCATTTGACCTTTTGTAGGAGGTTCTGTGGCAGGCAAAAATGTTGGTTTGAAACAGCCGCTGACGCTTTTGGAGCACACCTGTTAGCACATCGCTCAAAAATGAAAAAAAAAAAAAAAAATGCGATTGTATTTTTAAATGAGTTTATCTATGACAATGATTGGCGGTTCCTCTTGGATACTGGAGCATATCTGTTATTACTTTTTGTTATAAAAATAGTTGGACAAAAAAAAAAAAAAGAACACAGAGCCTTCGTTTTAGGAATAATGCTCTGGTCAGAGTAGGTTCCATTTACAGTGGGTACTGAAAAATGGTTGAATAATAATAATTAAAAAAAAAAAAAAAAAACATTGCGCAACCCTTCAGTTGAGATAAAGCCTCTCTTCCCTCCCCATATTACACTCTGTAGTTTATTTAGCCCGTAAATATAATTTCTGTAAAACGTCAGCGAGAACCAGCATTTCCGCTGCACGTCTATAGTTTTGCAAATTTTTCTTGCGACTTTTAGTCACAAAGCGGCGACTCTCGTGGAGTACAGTTTAAAGTCCTTAGACTCCATGTTGCTTCTGTTTTTTTTTTACCCTCCCGAGATAGCGAGAAAAGAGCACGAGCTGCCGCCGCAACTTTCATCGCAAGATCGTTCGCCCGGCGCTCACTGGAGCGCGGTGAGTGCCAGTAATCATTCTTAATCTCGGCTATTAATTATAGAAGAAGAAGAAAAAAAGAACAAAGAGCTAGAAAAATCTCCGCGTTGGGGCGTGGGCGAGGAAAGGTTTAATCGCTTGGAAGACGAATTCTAAAAAAAAAAGAGCATCATAGTGGCCCGCGGATGAAAAGCGATGAACTAGAGCTATACCTCGAACAACTGGAATAAACCAAACGTTAACTCCCACAAAAATCACAACAAAAAAAAAAAAAAACAGTAAAAACAAACGCGTTTGGCAGAAGAAAAAAAAAAGGCGGAAGGGAAGAGCGCTTTACAAGTTCTCATTACTCGCGATATACCCGAAAATGCGGCAAAGAGAAGGAAAAAAATATGTACGAAGAATATATACCAAAACCACAAACATAGAAATATTAGGAGAAAGACTTCGACGCTACGTTCTGCCAATAGAAAACAAGATACCGACCACGACCACCGTCGTTTAATATCAAACTCGTTTCTTACTATTAATATTTCCACTCACGCCAAACAACAGAAGTGAAAAAAAAAAAAAAAAAAAAACCTACACACGTAGAACGCCCGAAAGACCCCCAAAGTCGTCCATTGTATATTACAGTCGAGTAGAACGGCCCGAACCGGCCTATCCATTAAACTGGCCAGGTTTTGAGCGGGCCGCGCTTATTTTCATCGCCCTCCTTCGTACACTTATTCTTCCGTTCGGAATCGGTATATAATCATAATGATGATAAAAGAACGCAGTTTTGGGGGGAGGGACCATTCATCATGACCGATCGTAGGCCGGGCGCGGAGAATAGGGCCACCAAGAAAACTTAATAAACCAGCAACCACACGGAGCATCCGGACAATATAACACGAACAGAGGAAGAGAACTATCGCATCGTTACTGTGGATCCCGTCCATAAATAAGGAATCTCAAACTTCACCAAGGAGCAGAAAGGGTGGTTTCCTTCTTTACGTGCGGACCCATCTCGTCCGATCAATATAAACAAATAGATAAGCAGAAAGAAAAAGGTACGTTAAACGAAAGAACGGTTCCTCGCGGATGTAAGTATGATCGATCGATAACAGTTTGAGCGTGAAACTCGAGTACGAGCGAATGTAGTGGATAAGAAAGTTATCTTCGACATTTCTTGCCAATGAATAGCGTTTGTGTTGATTGAGAGGCTACCGACAAAACAGCCAAAACGTAACTAACAAGCAGGGTTAACGAGCAACTTTCCTTCATTTCCAGAATTTACTAGAAAGACATGACGTCAAACGTCACGGTGCGATTCCTCCTAAAGGGTTAATAAACAGGCCAGCGAAGATAGGCACGCACAGAGTCACCGAAACGCACTCCACGCTCGTCCCGACAGGTGGCACCAGCTCGCTCACGATACCCGCGGATATGGGCGCATAATAGTCAGTCGAAACTCTGTCGAACCTCTGAAGTGAAAGTTCGAAGAAGTCGAATCTGGTCGTGCTCGAACCCCCTCAGATTCGCAACGTCCCTGCTTCTAACTGCCTACAACGGATGGATGAACGGATGGCGGTTGTCCTTCCGAATCGGGCGGTGACTAGTGACACCTAGCCAAAGGGTATCGTTATAGCTCCTGATAAAATAATGTTTTAGTCAATGTAATCAAATGTAACCACCATCCCTCCCTCCATGTCAGTCATGGAGGGAGGGATGGTGTTTTTTTTTTTGCACGTAAATTGAAAAAGTCAAAAACGACGTAAACCCGGTAGTTTAGTTTTAGTCTATACTCCGTGTCACTAGTTGCGTGCAGTACAATCGAAGGAAGCGCCGGGCAAAGGGAGAGAGGGCAACCCCTAGAAAGGCTGGGGAGAAGAGAAACCTCATCCCCTCTCTAACATTCCCTTTTTCCCCTCGCCCTTTCTCTCTTTTGACCTGGCGTTGCCTTCGCATGCACTGCACACAATTAGTGACACACAGTATAGTTACCGTATGTTCCAGATTATAATACGCGGACCCCCCACAGTTGCTAGCTATACGAGGATTTGGTCTTTTCAAGATCCCTCAGTATGACAATGGTGATTTCTGTTATGAAACATTGTTATATCTGCCCTAATAAAGCGAGTGTTTTTATTTTGTTTGTTCTTAAGTGTGTTGCGTATGAGATTTTTTTTATTTATTTTTTTACATATGGAATACGCACCGGGTGCAATCTATTAAAAAAAAAAACTTTGTTTCTTCCTGCCAAAATTAGGCAATCGTAAATAGTCAACAAGCGGTCGCAACGCAGTCCAACGCAAACGTGTGAATTAGCCGACAACCTACGAGATTTTACGACAGCCGCAACGATCGAGCTTTTGTTCTCAAACCAACACTCCGCAAACATTAAGAAAAATAAAATAACATAACCGAGAGGGACGCCCCGATAAGATGACCAGTACTCACGGCAAAGCCATCATCGTACTCGCAGCCAATCTGGCATCACAAGCGGGCCCGACCATATAGCCTAACCCTTAGCTGGACGCAGCCTTCGAAAGCGGAAGACTACACAAACGCCGACAGGCAACCTTCGCCAGGTACTAAAAAAAACCTAACATCCCACACACACACACAAAAAAAAGCGCATCTTGAAGGCGTAATTTACAAACCAGGCGCCGGGGGTTCCTTCTTGGAGGCACCAAGAAGTAAACCGATCTCGCAGCGACTGACGAATAGCAGAACTCCCTACCCTCCCATCAATAAAAAAAAAAAGAACCAATAAATAAAGACGAATCTAACAGCTGCCTCTCGATTTTCTATTCGCAGAACGATTTACCACAGCGAAAATTTACCACTTACTTTTGTGTCTGAGAAAAAAACAAAAAACAAAAAAAAAAAACAGCGCAAAAAACCTTTTCGTTTTCCTAAACTATGATAAAGCCCCTCTCATAAATTAGCAGACGAATAATAATATCCTATAGCAGTTTAAGAGAGAAATATAAATAACACGTGGAGGGTTAGCATGAAGACAAGGCGTGAGCGGAGGCGATACTGAACAGTAGAGATCATGCTCAACCGGCTATGCGGGAGCTCATAGTCTAAACCCACTTTTATTTTACGCCTCAGTAAGGGTGAGAGTGGAACTATTTATGACGTTCAATTTGGGGGAGGGGGGGGGGGGGGGGATGCCTTTTGGGTTTTGTGTTTGCGTACGTATATCGGTGGATATGTTGTGCGGTGAAACCGGCCTTCTCCTCGAATATTTCACCCGAAGATATAGCACAGCTCGTCCCAAAATATCGTTCAGGTTGGAAGCCGAAACGGGTCAGCATCCCGAACAAAGAATGCAGAAGAAAAAAGAAAACGAGGCAAAAAACGCACCTGAAAAGCCAACGTCTCTCTAAGCAAAGCAGAAGCAAAGCAGGTTCTCCAAAACGAGCAATTTATCCTTGTTTTTTTTTTTTTTTTTTCTCCGAAATAAATACGCCGTATTGAGCGTAAGATATGATGCAAATAGAAAACATAGGACTACTCCGACCATTTTGGCGATTGTAACGAAACACTCAATCTGATTTCTGTGTGTGTTTGGGGGGGGGGGGGGGGGGGGGGGGGGGGGCAGTGTTCCCAGAGGTGTCAGGACACTCAATCAAAATCTAAAGGAGGCCGAAGAAGTCCCCAACCCACTCGCGCTACACAGAATTTACATTACCACCACATCGGTGGATAAAGTCGAAGGAAGCATTCTATGCACCTAAGACAAAGTGTAGCGGACCATCTCCCTTTACTGTATTTCTCTAAATCCGCACTTTTTTCTGTTACGTCCTCTTTTTATGTTATCGTTGACCGCAGTTACAATCACGGGCGAAATCCCACAAACGAAACAAAATGAAAAAAAAAAAGAAATGAGAAAAAAGAAATGAACCATTGGGGAGCAATAAAACGGGAAGACGAGGCAGAAACGCCGGAAAGAAGATGGCGGCTGCCGAAGCTCGCGCATCTGTTTCGTGTCACGCGTCGACGACGACCGACGACAGCCTTGTGGCAGCTAGCGCAAGCGACGGCGACGATGTAGCCCCGCTTATCGCCGGCAGAAGAACTCAAAACGAAGGCTGGCGCGCGCGACAAACACCCACCCTCCCCGGGGGAGAAAAAAAAAAAAGAAATAGACGAAACAAAGTCAGGATTAAGACAGCGTAAAACAAAAAACCAAAGCCGAGGTACGATAAAGCTCCCGCGAAAACTACACGGAGGAGGAGACGGGTCGTCTGCGAGGAGGCGTAAACAGACGACAACGTTGTAGACGACGCGCGCAGGGTGGCGCCATCTCGTGGCGTAGATCTCACTTCAACGTCGAATGTATCCCAAGGCAGGATTGGACCACCGTACTCCAGCAACAAAGTAGTGAAAGTCTGGTTCAGAATCACTTGGCATCCCGGACGGACGCAATGCGGTAATAATATTTAAAAGGGTGGGTGACCACAGCTAATTTCTCTCATCTCGTCGCTGATCCTTCCAATGCCTTGTACGAGATAACCTCTCAAAGTCAGTTTTTTTTTTTTCTTTCTTTCGGGAAAATCTGTTTTATTACATTAGTACCTCAGATACTCGTACTCGTGTAGCAAGCACACTTCAGCTCTGTTGTTCTATAATCACTATACAAGCAATCGAAAATATGCAGATGAATGAATCATACTTGATTGAATGCAACAAAGTTTATGAAGCAGCCGAAAGACAAAATGTATTAGCGGAACCCCAGCTCTTGCAAAAGAATTTCTTTTGGCGGCTTCAAACACTTTGCTTCCTTCAACTTATTATTCCCTCTCTGGAGACCTTGTACAATGATCAAAGTGCCCGTGATTCGTTCACCCTAGAAGCCTTCACACTAAAGTTACGTTATATTGTAATCCAACCAATTAGAAGACACAGCTGGACAATGACACTCACTGTACCAATAGCCACATTATCATACTTCACACCTCTACATTTTGACAACCACTCAACCGCATCTATACCGAACCGGAATGTTCAACATACACCAGAGACGTGCAGCCGCCTGCTTCAACCCAGGTCAGAATAGGATACGGATTCGTGCCGCTAATGACCAGAAAAGCACCCGCCGAAACGGACCCTGCCAAACATGGGAGCACCTCAAAGTGCGGTCACAATGTCACTGAATCCCTACTGCCAGATTCTTCCTAAGGATGGAAAGAAGAGAAAGAAAAATGAGAGGAAAGCCATAAAATGCCGAGACAAGTCCCCCCCAATGGACTCTCGGGACGTAATCCAATAAAGTGGCGACCCAATTACGCGGACGACAGTCCATTCCCCAAACAACGACCTCATTTTTCTCTCTGACCACCGCTTATTTACTACTTTTTTTGGGGGGAAAGGAAGAAAAACCTCGAACTGGGCCGAAGCTGCGAGCCAGTTACTGTGATTTTGGACGAGGAATGTCTCAAACTCATTTGAGTGTGGGAGCCAGATAGCCCGCACTCGAAACGTTGAGTGCTAACGTAAGGCGGGGGGAGGGGTTAAACATTGTAAAGAGGAGAGACCTTGTGATCTATGCATTTTATAAACTCGCTGTTTTGTTAGTGACATTTGTTTATGTGACTGCTTTGGACCCAGACCTCATGGGATAACCAGAATTAAAATGACACTGCCCTGCCACCGTGCTGGCATTTCGTATAAAACATGAGAGCAAGTACAATGTCGTTCCCGTTGCTCAATTCACTCCAGAATTACCCAAGCTCCACATGTCTCTAAAAAACAATCGGTTAATTTGGCAGTTCTTGCTTTCCTGACCAATGTATATTACAACGCTCTTAACAAATACTTGTCTTTAAACGGTGATATTTTTGGAAGGCGAGAATCCCAAACTCATAGCTTTATCTTTGGCAGTTACTCCTGCTGAGCCGAAATGCATTCTTCAACGAACAGCTTGCATTATCAGCCTAGTAGCGGAATTGCTGTACATTACAAAAAGCTGGGAAGCAAAAAATGAAGGGAAACAAAGAGAAAATGAACACAGATGAGTATAAACTATGTGAATATGTTACAAAAGCAGAGCTAATTTTCGAGCGAAAATGAATCGACGAGATGAGATCACTATGGCGCATGTCATATCTAGCGCTCGAGACATGGGAATCGGAACTCGTAGCCAGTTGCCCACGGGACGCGTGTTTGAGCAACACCACCTAGAAGACAAGGCCTCCGCATGACGTTTCATTAGTAGACCCCCACCCGCCCCAAGCGGCAAACACCCCGAAGCTTGACGAGAGTATGAGCCGCGTCGCAACTACGTCACGTTCACTGGCGACCACAGCTGTGTGCGCGAGTGCTGACTGCGAGCTAATAGCGAGCTTCCAAAGTTCATTTGCAACATGCATGCGAACACTCCCTTAACCAGGAGCGCGAGCTAGCACGCGCTCCTGGCTTTGAGACATGCATTTCTGGCGCGCGCGCTCGTTCTGCGGAAGAACTCTTTAAAGTAGCGACCCCCGTAGTATAAACAGAGCCCTTAAAAAATGGTATCCAGCGAAGGGTTTTGAAGCCCTTCGTACAGCAGTAAGACATTTTCACTCATGCATTTGACGCTCCACGTGAACGTCTAACTTAATTTTATGCTATAGCAACAGACACTCGGCGTAAGTATCTGTTTCATCATCTGATACACAGGCCACTGAAGCAGGCGAAGGGGCAGGCGATGGAGCAGATGACGTAGCAGACGATGGTGCTCATCCGGGCTAGCTAGGGGGCGCTGAGGGGATCTACTAGTGATGGCGTTTAGAGGAGGAAACGTGCAGGCCTTGTGTTCTAGGTGGTACTGGTTTGAGACCCCGGCTCTAGGGGTCTCAAAACATGCGATAATGCAAACCAAGCTACTTTAAGTGGCGCCTAAAAACAAATACATGCAAGCGTTACTTGAGGCTAAATGCAAGACCTCTCTCTTTGAACATCACCCCCAGGGCCTTAGCGACGACACTGTCAAGGAATATGCCGCCCTTCACTGCATGGAGGAGGTAACAGAGGGCCAAGCACGGCCGGATCCAAACACAGCATCAGCAGACAAGAACACCGAAGAATGAATCACAAAGCAAGAAACGTGATCATTACAGTCTTTGCCCTGCGCCCGCTTAAGCTGTCAGCGTCCTTAGTTGCACCATCTGCAGTGATCTTGCAAAAACATAAAAAAAGCGTCCTTTCCGAAATAAAATTTAAAAAAAAATCCCTACAGGTTTGCACTGACAACACACATGACAGGACCCCCCACTGACATGCCTTATTCAAACATTGAGGCATTCAACCACCCCCTCTCATCTACATGCAATTATCACCGAGCGAGGCATCAACAAGTGGAAGCGATGCAAAAACAGCGTCGATAAAATTGGATCCCCGACGATCCAGCCACACCCGACCGACGGTGGGAGGACGCGCGCTTAATTAGACACCGACGCGCAAGCACCCGCGGGAGCATTAATAATTAATGACCGCGCAAACTACGGCACGACAAACTGACACGAGTCGCGAAATTAGTGTCGCGCCGGCATGCGTTAAAGTCGCAGAGAACTGCAGACACTGAAAACTTAAGAAAACCAGACATGGCTTAGCATGCTAATTAGTGATAATAAGATCCTCAGGACTTATTATCACTAATTAAAAATTAGCGTAAAACCAAGAATAGTTGAAAAAACGCTAGTTTTAGATGACGTTTTCCTGCCAAACTTGGCATCGTAGCGAGCTACAACAAAGCAAAGATGACTGTACTTCCCAGTCAGCAACGTTCGCTTGTATTCTGCCACAGCCACCTAGCCGCAATTATGCCGAGGTCATCACTGATCCAAACACTACGGTTACTAGGAGTGGACTATCTTTCAATGCTTAAAAGAAAATACCAAATTAAGCTATAAATAAGGGTACGGCATCTCTCGGGCCATTACGGTACAGAATTTTGCAATTCCACATGCCGTAAGACGGACATAAAGTGGTTGAACACCTCGAATTAAATGGCAACTGGCGCCGCCTAGACAGCGTGTCGACAAATTTGTATACGGTTTTTTAGGTAGCGTGTTGGTATTAGAGAAGATTTTATGATTGAATTACACATAAAGGTCACTTACGGAGGGCTGGCTGCCTTCCGGGAATCTAGCAGGCCTTTAGAGTCCCCATTTTCGTCCAGATGATTCAGAAGAGGCTCCTGCAAGCAACCACAAAAAAATGCAATTCTTTTAAAAAAGAACAAAGCAAAAACAAGCTACAATGCAGTTGCAACACTAGAGATTAGAAAAAAAGTAATTTGGACAACGAAAGAAGTGTCGATCATGACAGAGACGTCTTAACATCTGAAATAAAATCAGCTGTTATACCCTCATTTTTTTTTTCTTACTATTATTACAACCCATCCTTGACTTGTTTCTAGCTCTGCGCTGCCAGTGAAGCAACTTACTGAATTTACTTTTTATTGTACAAGACTATTTTATGGGGCTATCATGTTGTATTATACTGATTTGACCAAATATTTATACGCACTTTTGTTGTTCATGCCCTGTCTGTTTCTTTTTAGTTTTACTCGTCAGGTCAACAGTGTTGGTGCCTCGTCAGAAAAATTTTGTTTACCTTATTGCTCCTCCTCCCACCCCCCCGACTCAAGGAGTCCTAATAAAATTATCATTACCATGCGGGGAGGAAACAGGGAGGAGACGGGGAATTGCATGCGGGGAGGAGACGAGGAAGAAGAGGGAAAGGAGACACCTTTCCTCCTCACCTGCACAGGCGAAGGCGGGAAGTAAGGCCTGCAGTCTTCCTTCCGAGGTGTCTCGATGGCTGTTAGGGCCGGAGGAACCTTCTTCATCTCCTGAGGAAGCAGAACAGTTATCAGTCAACGATTTGCAAATGGGGAACATATTCGGTAGTGCACTCTTCAAGGCACAGTGCTGGATGAGCCGTCGGATCAGAGTAAACTTTTTTGTGCTAAACACAAACTTAGCTCCAAAAAGAAAGTTTGGTAGAGGAAGTCATCAAATTAATGACTACGTCGTGGATTGCTTCGCTCGACCGAATGTTGTAATCTAAAGACAAGCTCAAGGTAAGAGCGAATGCAGCGCAGACAAAACAAAACTCTGATTGAAAGGGGATTTCTAGACAAGAGATTTGCTAAGCAAGTAATACTTTTGCCAGCAGCATGCAAAAAAAAAGAAAAAAAAAAAAAGAGCTGAACGAAAGGAAGAAAAATTGGCTGTCCAAAATTAACAAGTTCAAGAACAATAACAGCACGTTGAAAAAAACCAAAACTTCACCTTGAGAATGCTTTCCAACTCTGGATGAGCAGCGCAAGGCTACAAGAAAAAAAAAACACACACACAGTCAGCATCTCCTGACTTCCCGCAACAACGGAAAAAGAAAGCCACTTGCAAGAACACAAACACCAAACCACTCGACAAACACAGAAACGTGTTCACACTCCTCCAAAGCACTTCGACAAAAACAAAAACTTCTACTACCGCAGTCCCAAAGCACACAAAAGGGCTTTTAAGCTCAAACACGCACATATAAACACGCAAAACAGCAGCCACAGCAGCAACAAAGCAAAGTCCCCAAACCTAACCTGATCCCAACCTCCGAACCCCCAAGATTGAGACCTCCCCCACTCCCACGCACTTAAGAAAAGGAGACCTCCCACCCCCCAAAAAGCCAAGATTTATCGAGCCCTATAAATGCACCCATAAATATGCGATGGCTCCCATCAAAGGCATCAATTCCCGTGTCTCCCCTTCCGCTAGCCACAAGCGGGGAAGTGCCTTTACCCAGATATCATTCCCCAATTCGACGGAAAGGCGGCGCGCGGACCTCCGATACTCAACCGACATCAACAAAGAAAAGAGAACACATACGCCAACCGAAGCGGGAAGGCGGGAGAAAAGTAAGTAAGCGAAACAAAAGGAAGAGGAACGGGGAAGGAAAGAGGAGGAGGGAGTGGTTGCCATGGAAACGCTTCCCCGGCACGTGCCAATCAATGGAGACGTCCCAGTTTCCCTCGAAAAGAAGGAAAAAAGCCATCAGCTCCCGAGGAGTCTCCCCAATTTCGTTTTCCTTCCCGGAAAAAAAAAAGTCCTCTCAGCCAAGAGGGGGAAACAACGGCAACAGCGGATGCGACTGTTGACACCGAACACCAAACTGCCATTTGCCGAATGTGCCGTTTGTGACAACTAGATATATTTTCCTCCCCGTTACTTTCTCATATATGCGTCTTAATAGATGGAAATTCGCAAACACAAATTTTTTTTTAATAACCCCCAATATCTTTTTTTTTTTTTTTTTTGTATGTTGGATTACAGGGCTACATAGCACTTATTGTGGAGAATGTCATGTTGAGACACTTTATAATCCTTCCCAATTTAATCTCCAGATTTCCACATGCATGCTTAGAGGATTGCAAGCATAGTATGCTTTAGCAACTGGTGTCATCCTCCAGAATACGGTCAAACTTTAAGAAAACAAAGTGGCATGACTCGTTAGTAATCAAAAAAGTTAATGCCAACAAAAAAAAAACAGAACACATATGTTACCCCATTACAAAACATTAATGTAAAGGCCAGAATCCGGACCATTCAGTGAAGCTCAAGAAATCTTCGGTTAGAGGAATGTTTGTTTGCCCCCCGTTTGTGCCATACACCCCAACATTACGCACCCAGTTACAGCAACACCGCCAACGAAAACTCACCGCGGCATCCGTCGCGTGCGACGGGAGCTGTAGCCGCGGGGGCGGCGGGCGCTTCGCCTTGGCTTCGACCACAGCCGAAGATGCAGCCGTCGGACGTGAAGCCGGAGCCACGGCTTTCCCGCCGCTGTTCACGGGCCCGTTGCTCTCCGTTCGCACGGTCAGCGACGACGAGGTGTTGGAGGACGAGTGCGACGCCGAGCTGGCGCCGTTGTTGACGTCCTTGGACGGCACCCGCATGGCTGGGGGCCGGACCACCAGGCCGTTGGGGGGTGGGGCGGCGGGCTTAGGACGCTCCGACGGATTGTCCTCAGTCCGGTCGGGGCGGCCTGCGGGGAACAGCCAGAAGGCAGAACGAGTTAAGAGGGGGTCTGGGATGCTACTCTTTAGACTTGCAGGCTGTGCGAAGCGCTACTGCAGTGCCTACAACGCGTCTCAGACCGGCATGTTTAGCGTCCGATTCTGCTAATGCGGTGAAGGTGGTCTTAAAGTGGTAACGATAGTGGGCGAGAATGCGACACTTTTATGACATCATCGGGCAGAAATCGAGAGACCACTCTTGAGAATACTACAAACGTTTTAGCCGGAGATGCGTTCCACACCATTCCACTGTCAGAGGCACATGTGGGAGTGTATGGTCGGTGACAGGTTAAAAACTCATAAGAAGCTCCACCGCCAGCATGCGGTCGTTGTCTCCTGCGGTGTTTTGGCTGCATGTGCAACGAAATACCATCAAATGCAGAAAGCCGGAGGTGGGGCATGTACTGGGACTTAAGCTCGTCATCGACGATGGTGCGTGGCAGTTAGAAAAAAGAAAAGCTCCCTTCAGAAACTCTACGTTATGGATATTCCCAATTTTACTGGCATTATTCCCCGCATTGCCTTGCAAGGACAAGAATGTACAAATGCCGCATTCACCAATGGGGAATAATTCAGGAACCCACTCGAGGATTTTCATGTTCCACAAAATTCAGGGCAAAATAGGGAGCTTCCCCCCCTACTGTGCGTGGCTTCCACGGTGCCACACAAAACGTCAAGTGAGTACATGCCCGTGTGATGCTAGCGTGTAGTCGGCCTATAGCCTCAATTCCCAGAGAAAAATGCAACCGCCTGATACATGATCAAAAAAAGAGAAGTGCCAAACGCTCTCCTCGGCCAAGACTACCGCCTCAAGCTCAATACACCCCGGTGCAGTCGGGGTTGATCAGATGGTTACTTTTTGGGGGGGGGGGAAGGGGGAGCATCTGCTTCAGTTCTTGTGTGGCAAGAGACTACAGTGAGTAGCAGAGTGCAGATGAAAGCACACACCTTGCTCCGAGGATCCCTGACTCGACCTCGGATGGTGTGACCCAGGCGGCAGCTGCGGGGCGTGCGGGTGCCTCGACCCCTTGGTGGCCGCGGACTGCGACGCAGATGATGACGACGACTTGTACTGCCCATTGCTCAGTGGCGGTGGCTGCTGATGTTGCTGCTGCTGCTGTTGTGGTGGTGGTGGTGGCGGTGGCTGATGTGGCTGCTGCGATTGTGGCTGCTGCTGCTTTTTGTGGTGATGGTGGTGCGAATGGTGGTGGTGGCTGGAGCTATGGTGAGAACGGTGACCACCGGTGTGGTGGGACGACGGGGGAGGCTGGTGCTGGCCGCCGCCACCGTGGTGCTTCGAGGAGGAGCCCACGCGCGTTCCGCCCGGGTCTGCAAAGAGACGAAGCGTGATGCGACACTGACCTTGAAATTATAGAACTATGTCAACGACACTGCATGCTTTACTATATTCGGCAACAAGTTAAGGGCCCAGAAGATGCAACAGCTCGACCATGACCTTTCTGCCTTGGATAGAATATCGTCGCACATGCTGGAGTGGAGACAGAGCAACAACTGGGTTTTTGACCTGCCATCAACTAGATAGAGTATATGTTGACGCTAATAAAGGAGAAATTGAACAGTGACAGGAAACATACTTCTGTGATTCAATGGAACCCTGCTACTGAAGGTCTAAGTGGATATTTAAGTGGACTACTGTTGGCAGTGCTGCGTGCGAATATCATTCAGATATCTCATCTAGTCCACCAGGTTTGACCTACCCTGGGTTACTTCTACTCTTGGCTGGCACTAATGCAGAACCTTCCTTACACAAATAAACCTGGCGCAAAAGACGAGGACAAGAAGAAGACACAAACAAGCGCTGACTCACAAGTAACGTTTAGTGAAGAAACAAAGGAAGATAAAGCAGAAGTGTGCAACAAACCAAGAAAAAAAAAAGAATGAAAAAGCAAAAAATTATTTTTGACCTTATAATTTAAAATACAAGAAAAGAGGTGGTGTCAAAAATTACCAAGTTACACTAATATAAACACATGAAAAAGAAAAAAACAGCAAAACCAAAATGGAATTAAGACCTACTCCAATAAAATGAAAGAAAGGAAAAGAAAGAAGGGGCCTCTGAAAATTACGCTACTGATACATTCATCCCCGTATGATTTGCGTCTCATAAATTTCTCTTGTTCTTTGGTCGTTGAATTGCCTTTGGATATTTATAGAATACAAGGGCGAAACAAGGAGAAAAGGTGCCACCCAGCCATAGCACCGTACGTTCACTGCGTTTCACATAACCCGAAAAGGGTAGCCAACAGGTTTGAGGTGAAGGTGGCGAATTATGCACCTCGCAGGTTGAAACAGCTGTATACGAGGCTTTTCTCATGTGGGAAGGTGTATGTGGGCCAGACTGGCCGGTGTGTAAACATGCGATTAAGAGAACATGCACTGTCTCTGAAGTCATCATCAGTGTGGCACCTCGCTCTACACGTCTGAGATTGCGAGTGTATCCCCTTATTCCATCAAACAAAAAACCTAAGGTAGTTCAGCCATTGAAAGGCAAGAGAAATTTATTAGGAGCAAGCCATAGCGGCTAAAGAGGATACATGCATCAGTGTGCCGTCGTTAGCCTTATCGGCAAAGGAACTGCACTACTTACAATGTTTTGTCTGAGAACGTTGTTTCACTAGCGTAATTTTCCAGAGGCATCTCCGTTCTCTCATTTTATTGGAGTAGGTTTTCATTCCAATTTGGTATTTTGCCACTGTTTCTTTCCTTTTTTATGTGATTATATTACTATAACCTATTGAGTTGTAGGCCCACTTCATTTTCTTACTTCTTAATTTCGAGGTCAAAAATAGTTTGCTTTCTTTCGTCGTTTTGTTATTTCGTTTATTTCCTTGCACTTCTGCTTTAGCTTCTTTTGTTTCTTCACTAAACGTCAGTTGTGGGTCAGCACTTCTCTCTGTCTTCTACTTGTCCCCCCTTTCGAGCTACCCTTGTTTGTGCCATGTATAACCAACTAGCCCTTCATTTCACCATGGCACAGAACCTTCCTGATATATTGAGAAGTACTAAATAAACTACAGATGTGTATACATTAAAGCAAAGCTGCAGTGGGCATATTACACTAGTACAGGCATCTAAGGTTTAGTTTATATTTATTAGATAAAATAACATTGTTTATTCTATATCTGAAGCCTTCAACTAAAGGACAAAGAACTGGACTGAATTAATGGTAATCCCTAAAGTGGTATGCCTCACCACATCCTGCAAAATCTCACCCTAGCCTTGCCCCTATTTCCAAACGAAGCTCGCCAAAGCTCAGTGATGCTCTCTCGTAAACAGGACAGAGCGGAGAGCAACCATTCTGTATAAACCTTACCCTAACAGTCAGTGTTTTGTTCTGGCAAAAGTGGAATGCCCATGCGCAGACACTGCTTGCAATAGTTTAAGGCACGCGGCAGCATTTTTGTAGCATCTCATCTCAGTAACACCATACCCTCCTATGACATGAGAGTCTACCTTCACACCAATGTAGTTTTGTTGCTATCTATGCGTACTTCACAACAGGCACTTTAGCCAGGATTTTGTTTCGGGGGGGGGGGGGGGGGGGGGGGGGGGGGGGGGGGGCACCCATGACAAAATGTTGTATGAGGGGGAGGGAGGAGAGGAGGCCCCAGCAAAATGGCAATTTGGGAAGGGGGGGGGGGGGCCATGGGACCCCCCCTGGCTACGTGCCTGCTTCATAAACATGGCTAACGAACTATAGATGCCAGTATAAGAGGAGTAACCTGACCCCAAAGCAGCATGCAGCAACCGAACTTGTACGACAAATACTCCATTTATTTGCACTTGGTTAACAAAACAAAGCTGCACAAGATGTTACGACGAGCTTTCAGTCCCCAGTACATTCCACAGTAACAGGAAGAGTTGCACGACACAAAAAAAAAAAAAAAAAAAAAACAGATAATGATAATGAACAGTTGTAAGCCAATTAACAGTTGAATGTCGCGAGCATGACATTCAACTGTTCGTAACAAACGGTGAAATAGCATATGCTCGTTCAGCTTGGGCTGTAACTGAACCGGAAGTTCGTCAAAAAAGATAACAGGGTGGGCACATTACAAATTAATGCCTATATCATTAAATAATAACAAAAACTTTACGGGTGCAACTCAGTCCTACATTACTAAATGACAGCCAACGATGATTTCCCATAGTCAACATTGCAAATAAGCCCTGAACATTAAACAATAAATAAATGACTTCACGTAGCCAACCGGAACTTGCTCAACCCGCCCCGCGACAAGGCCCTCACTGATGGCTGCTAGGGCAACTGCCAACACTGACCCGTGGCTGTGCCGTTCCACGTGGAGGCGTTGCTGCCAACGCCATTGGTGGGGGCGGGGCCAGGCGGCGCAGATGTCACGGGTCCCGCAGAGGAGGGGGGCACCGAGGACGAGCCACCCCTCGAGGAGGAGAGGGCGGCATTGGTGCGGGAGATGCCAATCAGGTGGTTGGGGTCGTGGGTCAGCAGCCGCTGCACCTGGCTGAAGTCGCCCAGGGTGCTCTTGATGCGGCGGGAGATCTCATCTTCCTGGCCCGGGTCCACCTGGACACGGAGAAAGGTCGCCGCCGTCAGATACGCACAACATCAGATGTGCACGTCAGATGCATGGAATGAGCAAATAGGTGCATTAATGCTCCAAGGGCACCATGAAACGGTATCAATAGACCGATCTCACGAAGCGTTCCACGCATGCGTGATGCCGCCATGACTGTAGTTCGTAGGCAGAGGTCGGCATTTTAGGTCGCCCTCACTCACCCTCACTCTCACAGCCACACTCACTAAGCCCCTCACTCACCCTCACCGTCACACTCACCTTCAGCCCTTCACTCACCCTCACTGAACCTCACGGCCCTCACGCACTCACGCCACTCGATGCCATCACGGCCCTCACCGCCCTCACGCGCCACACCGCCCTTGCGGCCCTCACACCCCTCACGCACTCATAGCCCTCACGCCACTCACGGCCCTCACTCACCCTCACTCATGAATTTTCCTGGTTCAGGAACTCACTCACCCTCACCTCACCTGTCAAAGTGAGGGTGAGTGAGGGTGAGTAAGGGCCCTCATGAGTGAGGTTTGCCGAGGTATGTTCGTAGGAGGCAGACGCCAGTTCACGAGAGAGCTCATGACGCCTCGTGCTCTGCTCGCGCAGACCTCCAGCAGGGCTGTCGCGCGTGCAGAAAGACTACAGCTCCCACGATGCATGGCGGCAGCGGTGGCATTCTCCAACTAGCTGGTAAGATCGGTCTATTCATGGGTTTATCGCAAAAACTAGCACGTGAAGGAAACCATGGATTTTTGATGTGGACTATTATAGAGCTGGCTTCCCCGACGTGAGCGGGGCATAACAAAAGAGAAGCAAAGACGTGGTGGACCTACGTTCTGGTAAATTGAGTAAGTCCTACTAATTAAGTATCAATAACCACTGACGGTAGTTAAATTATAAGGAGAGAAATACATGCTTCTTTGCGCTGCACACTCTGCATCTCCTGACTTTATTAGTAGGATTGAATGTAAGGTGCACATACTGAGCACTTGTTAGCAATCGCCTCACAATCCCTCCCTTCAACATTCATAATATCAATTTGTGGGTGGTGTGTGGTCAGAAGTAAATGGTTAAAACACCCGTTTACACCTCTGCTAATCATTACTATTGTTACAAATAGGCAGACTTCGCAGTTCCCCTTCAGCAGCACTCAAAATGCCACTACGGCCGGCTTCCACAAAACAAAACGAGGAAGACAGACTGCAGGTAAGCACTGCAAAAACTACGGTACAAGCAGAGTAGCATGTGAAAATCGCAGCTAGGGCGATAATTTTATTTGACACCTTTTTAAACATAACCGACCGACTTGATTTCGGGCAAGCCACCAGACCACTTTATTTCTAGCTCAAATATTCTGTTCCAACACTATTCTGTTGCAACACTCGTCTTACCTTGATGGGGGCTCTAAAGATGGGGTGCCCGCCGGTTTCTCCCGCTCCCAGACCCGCCCGCTGGGCCCTTGCCTGCCGTTCACGCTCACGCAGCGCATCGCGCTCCACGCTGCAAAGGACAAAGAGAATGCGGTCAGGTCATACTGTGTAGCTTCACAAAGCAAACGGAAACATCCCAACAAAATCCAAGCTATTGGGTGATTTAGCAAGAAAAAGCAAGCTCATCCCAAGTTTTCATCTTTCAAGAAACTCTCGCATAATGACCAGTTCTAAACTCTACGGTAAAGAAAGCGCACACTCCTTAGACACGCACATCGAGCACAGTCGGAACAGTGGGCTGCATTTAATTCACTACCTCGTAGCATTAGGGCAGGACCCCGGAGTCCATGCTGCCCTTAGCAACGTGAACAGTTGCGGCAACAGACCTACCTGCCTGTATATGTACTGCCTATTGTATATAAATGCAAAACTTTAGATTGCAACACATGTCATATCACTATTGGACATCAAGAATATCACAGCAAATATCAGACGGAACCAGTGTGTCGAACCGAAAAAAATATGGGTTCGGTTCCGGTTTGATTAATTCGATCCGCGAACCGGTTCACGAACCGGTTCGGGGCGCTGAACCGGTTTGCGAACTGGTTTGGAAATTAGAAATGACAAATTGCAACATCAAAATAAATTACAAATAAAACATCTGAAATCAGCACATACGAAACGGGATACATCTTAGTGTAAGCCTCAGGGATTTCTACCAGGAATGGTTTCTTTATGTGCACTCAAAGGTTACCTCACCGACGTTTACGCATTCGGACTTCATCTAATTGGGTCCGACGCAGTAGCTGTAAAATCCGCGACCTCCTTACAAACCCACTTACAAGTAGAACTCGCTAACTATCCCGCCGCCTCGGCGTGTAAGCATCTTTATTTGAACTAGCCTTCGGTAACTCAAATTAGACCCTTAAAGAAGTTTTCATTAAACAAGATACGGAATATGAAAAATACTTCCCCGAACGCAACGCCAGAAGGACGTAATAGGATGAATATTAAAATAGAAGAGTTTGCTGTCTCACAAACATGTTAGCTTCTAAGTGCCTATACGAAACCGGGTGCATTATTATCAAACTCCACAGCCTTTTTTTTTTTCTCATTCCGATGAAAGCAAGCTTCAAGAACTCGCGCGTTCTAGAAACGCGTTATGAAATGAGCACACATCAGCATTTAGGATTTACGAGATTGTAGGAAAATGAAATCCCGTGACCCGATTTTTTTTCTTTTTTTTGCACAGCCTTTCAATTTCTTCTGTGCAAGCCGCGACCAGCGCAATACTGGTTCCTATGTCAAGATTCATGGATGCAGCGTTTATATTCCTAAGACTGAGTGGAGAAGACAAATATGTAAGCGAGGTGTGTGTCATCGACGGCACTTAAAAAACGAACGGCATTGATAGCACATTCATTGTCAACAGCGCGTGGCCGAACCGTTTTGACATGAGCCGGTAACCGTTATTTTTTTCCGGTTCGGGTTCATCGCAATAACAACATAACGGTTCGGGTTCGGGTTCAGTTCCGGAAAAAATACTGGTTCGGTTCCAGTTTTCGGTTCGGTTCCAGTTCGACACTCTGGACGGAACACATCTTGTTGACCAGTTTAACACAGCGCCACGGCACAAAAAACCACCCTGCGAGTTCATAGTCTTGAGATGCATAGATTTCTGCTCCACATACACGCTATGCCCGACCATGGTGCCATCAGTGACCCCCACAGTCAACAAAGGAGTGAGTGAGCTCAGCCGTAAAAAGATCGGGAAAGAGAGCCTTTTATGAAGCCACTATTATACACCCCCGTGGCTTCCTTAGACACGAAAAAACCTTCAGAGGCACTGTCGCCTGGCACAGCCATGCCTCCCGAGAATAGGCTGCCTATAAATAGGAGTAAGAGTGAATTCCAAGTTCCAACTGTTTACCACCTCTGTTCTTTTCGGTTGTTTCGCCGGCCAAGTTATTCGTCTCCCTCGGAGTCCCTAGTCTGCGACACTGCCCATCGTGGAACATTATAAATGTCTTATTTTTTTTCTTCTGATGTTGGCATCAACATCTGTCTCTGCCACCTCTCTAACCTCCATCATTTCAGTTTGACGCTGTGACAGCTTGCGGTCTAGGTTTCCGAAATGGGTTCAAGCTGCCACGTACATAGTGTCAGTCTAACGAGTAATCCGGGCACGCATAAATTCTTCAGGAGCATCCCCCATTCATCAGCCCCACCTGCTCAAAGGGATGCCGCAGCCTTCTAAACATGACAAGAATAAGTTACAACTATTAATCTTCAACCGCTAAATAAAAAAATACATTCTGTTCCAAACGAGCCATGCTATACTGTGTCCAACCCTAAGTTGACATTGAAGTGAGCGCTAACTGCGCAGTAAACCAGCCATGCGTAACTGTTGCCAAGTGATCACACTGTCTGCACGAGCGTATTTGTTGACTGGGGTGTGATTATGCGGTGAAAGATAGATGCACGACCGGTCCAACGAGCAAGAATGTGTAGCTTCCACCAGGCTGTCGGCTTAGGGGTAAACAAATCATAGAAGGCAGATGACAAGAAGAGAAACGCATTGACATGGTTGTGTCCACTTGACTACTATTTGCGAGCCTACCAAAAGACCTCACTGCACCACGAGAGCAATGCAGCGGGACCACACGCTTAGCCGGAGGACGAAAAATACATGTCCCCAGATGGGATTTTACCCTCTGCTTGCCACACGTAAACACGCTCTCCCAAACCCACGGCCAGAGCCACGGCCAAGTCTTCTCGCCGAGTGACAAAAAGACTGGGAACGAAAGATGGGCACTTTGCCACTGCTGGCGAAGTGGGAATGCCTGCGCACTTTGGCGTCAGCCCGGGGGGGAAACGCGCGGCAATTGAGACTGACGCCAAACCCTGGCACGACCCACATACGCAGGCTGCTGACTCAGTGGTGATGCGTCAGGGCTCTGCCTCACCTAGTGACACATACTAACTTTGCAAGCTGGATTGATGTGGTTGAACCTGTCCAACTGAGGCAGCTTGCCCCACCTAGCCAGCATTGCATTTCGACCTTTAATGTAGAGGCATATCCAAGTATCAGAGCAAAAGTTAAGCATTTCAATAGTAAGGAAGAGAGGGGACGTGTCATGTGCCAAACCACTCGAGAAGAGGCCAAAGCCGACGGACAAATAAGCTTAGAAGAGTGGAATGGACCAACAGTAGAGAAGGTTACTGAAAGCCAACTGCTCAAATGCATGCTGCGTAAGGGCCAAGGATTGTTTTGGGAAAGGAGTGGTAGTACAAACATTTCACAGGGGTAAATGCGCATGAAAGAATGTGCCCTAGCCCATTTCACATCACTGGTAACATTTACATGTGATCCATCCTATTTGCAAAACTGAGACATGGGGCCAAATTTAGGCTGCCTACTATAGTACCATCTACCCATCCACCCTACCTAAAGACATTTTGTTGAGTCACGGCTGCACCGCGTGCACAAAAGTTTATGCTTAACTTGAAAAGAATGAAAGTGATAATAGAATGAAATCTCGGAAATTGTGAAATAAGCACCATAGAAAGCAGTAAAACCCGATACTGTGTGAATCAGAGGCACACCGACTGGCCCCGCCCCATTTTCAGCTAGATCTCGTGTTGAATCAATACGTCCAAGCACGATTGGCGTCGGGCTCCGGCCCAATGACTATTTCGACGTCCACCATCAAAATATCTCGATGTGCTCCTTCAATGCAGCAGCCATAGCAGTGGTAGCCGTTTTGTGGTATACTTCTTTATAGTGTCCGACGGTGTCATTGGTGTTGTGTTGGGCGTTTTGACGGATAGTTGTGGTTCTGGTTGGCAGTGGAAATGTTTATTCCGCGCGTGTGTGGGACTGGCTCGACAGTTTATCCTTTCGTACGTGACACGCCTGGCAGCGACGTTCTGAGCTCGCATCTGACTTAAAAATTTGTATTTACAACAAAGCTAGATACCCCTCTGTCTTCGCTGCACATAACGAATGTAAGTGCGCACACAACATAGCACTAAGAAATTTGGCATGCTTTTTGTGCATTTATATCGTGCGAGCACGTCTTCATATGCTTGCAGTCTCGCTTTGCATCTGGATCCCACCTGATTTTTAACCGGGTTTTGTGAGTTTGTTGTTTAGTTCAGATTTTCTGTCTGGTTTGTGTATAAAGAGTGGGTGAACACCTAAACGATTGGGATGTTAAATAAAACGTTATGAATGCAAAACACTGCCTCCTAGATGTTTCTTGACCAGTAAGAATGAACGAAAGCTCTGGCGCAGTTGTATGAGATACACACTTTCCAATCAACTGCAAATTTTATGACACGGCATTCAGCTCCTGTGTCTATATAAATCACGTGAAATAAATCATGAAAAGCAGTGGTGCCGCATTCAGTGGTGTTTGGCACAACCAAGCAAACAACACTTTCGGCCCGATAGCTGATGTAATTTGAGAAGGTCTTTTTTGCATTCCGCGTCAATGAAAGTATCATAAAAACAGCAGTTGACCGCACAACATTTTTTCTCAGAAAATGCATGCCAAACTGCGACACTGCTGCAAGCAAAATGGTATTTTTTTGACCGCCACCTTCTATCACTCCCCAGTCCCGACCCCGAAGATACAAAGTTTTATGTTTGAGACGTCAAAATAATGACAAAAATATTTTGACGGGTAACGTCAAAACAGTTTTGAAGATAATTTCACGTCTTCAGGAAGTGGCTTCACGGACGTATAATATTCAAAATTACTTCGAAATAGTCACTGCCTTTCATGTAAGTAGAGGGGGCCATTCATACGGTTTGGTTATCGTCGGGAACGTTGCTCAAACACGATTCTGACGAATGGGTAAAAAATATCTCTCCTAAGGCGCGTTAACCGTTGGTAATTATATGTGGTAAGTGATGATTTTTTTTTTTTCGATTTTCTTTTTTTTTTTTTAAAGGCGGACAGGAGCGTATAACAAATCGCATTTTCGTCGAAACGTCGACGAAAATTCGCGATTCAAGCGAGCATGGTGAAAAATATTCTCGAAAAGGAAAAACTCAACAGAAAATGGCGTCCGGCGTCTAACAACCGGACAAGGTGCAACCAACCTTAGTGCAACTATGCATCCAAACAACCCGATGATGAAGAGAGGATACACGCAAGAAAAAAAATGCACAAATACTTTAAATAAAGCTGCAAAGAAAAAGATGATAAACATCCAGGAAAAAATGCGACCGTACGAAGCACGCCCGAGACACGAGCCACCGCTCCCCGTAATCACGTGATCTCGGTATTTTATTCTTACTTTTCGTATGCCCATTATTATTTTCCCGTACTTCTGGCGCGTCCGTATCCCGCAACAACTTTTTCCTGCTTTCTCTCCGCGATGCCTGTTTACACGGACATGTTGTTTGGCCGCCGAGAGCGTCTGGCTGACGACGCGTTATCGCGGCCACGCGATAGCAGCCTCCGCGAGAGAGTGAAGGGCTACCGGGCGCTTTGAGGCATCCGGCAACAACCAAATTACCTTCTCTTTCCAATCACACAGGTAAGAGAGGCATACTACGACACAGAATGGAGCGTGGTGGTAAGTCGGAGGGATAAAAGAAAAACGAGTCCCCAGACACATGCTGTCCCGTGTTGCTTGTCAACATGCGTATGTTGACAACACAAATCTGTGAACCGAAGCTGGTCTCACACAGTTGCATTTGTGAGTGTGCTCGGCTGGTGCGTCCGATCTACGCCAGGCGTTCGTGAAACACGGTAAACCGGGTAATAAGTGAAGGGTAAGAAAAATTCAAAAATACCCTACTTCCCCCGCCCTTTTTTCTATTCTTTACGAAGTGTTTGCACAAAGACGTTACAAAGAGAACTTTAACAGAAGCGGTAAAGTTGTAGCGCGATATTCACGCCGCAAGACAGAGTTTAAGTTGGGAGCGTTTGTGGTATTTCAACACGTCAACCATGTAGAAAACACCAAATGTGTAAAAAAAAAATCTGTTGTCATTTGGAATTGAGGTTTATTCCATGAGCTATTGAGTTATCGCGTTCAACAAGAAAATTAGAACAAAGATGGATACGCCTGTTTGTAACGCTAGCCTTCATCACTTGGAACGTTAGAACAAAAGAAAACGCCGCTGCAGTTCATTCACCGAGGGGGCATGGAACCCAGTGTCTTACAACACAACAATCGTTCAAAAGCTCCACCCCGTTAGCGAGGAGACAGAAGGGCGCACCCCGAAGGCCGACAACGTTTAACCTAAAGCCACTAAATGAGCTGCGCTTAGAGTATCGGCACTCCGTTCCCCGACGTTGTTGTGGGCGCCGCCATTTTGGCTCGTATGCAGAGCAGACGCAACTCCCCGATCGTCATGATTCACAGGTGCGACTTCCTCAGCATTAGATTCTCTGTTAGGAAGCTCGTGTAATATTGCTTTGCTTCTGCCGAGAACTGTTTAAACAGTTTCAGAGGGCGGAAAAGCGTTTCCTGTTATTTGAGATAAAGCTTCAGATAACTGGAAACCAGGATTTTAAGAAACAATATGGCCAAGTGTCGTTACTCTGAAGCGTAGCTTATTTAGTGGCACTAGTTTAACCGAGGCCAACAATAACAAACGAACAACCGTAGACCCAACATGCGACTTCTATAAATACGAAACTGCGACCGACCCGTCCGTCAATGCGGGTTGTGCGCTCGCCTCTCGTACATAGGCATTACGTTGAAGATTATCAAACCATAAAGGCCATATGTGTCACACAAGTCAGAGGCGACGCTACGACACTAAGAGGAGCGGACAATTCCGGCCAGCTAGTGTAGCTACCGAAACGATGTTCCGACGGGAACGAAATCGACCATGCGCTTCGTTGAGGCGACCGACTTTCTCCTCCCAGTAACCCCAAGACAAAAAATAAGTTGCGATACATCACACCAGAATATAACTGCACATAATAGACCACAGCCGTCGTTCCTCAAGTTTTCATCGGCCACGGGAACAGTCTGTATTGATATCGAGCATGGTGGAACGCTATCCTCAGTGCCACAGCCTAGACAGATTTTTTTTTTTTTTTAGAATTGTCTAGACATTTAACCAGCCTCGTTTCTTCTTTCTCTTTCTTTTTATACTTTGTGCGGAGTTTAGTTATTGACAACAGCATGAACCTCGGAATTGAAAGTGAAATAATGCAGCGAAACTTGTGTCCCTTACGAACGACGTAATAAAAAGAAAAAATAGAAGCCAACGAACGCCACTATTTTTTTTTTTTTTTTTTTCGCGACGCGCAAGTTATGTAATTTTGTCAAATTTTTCCCTTGGAGATTTAGAAAAAAAAAACTGCCGTAAGGCGAACGAACACGATCACAAGCAGCCCGGTCGGCAAAAGGCCGCAACGCCCGAGTTGAACAACCTCAGCGTCAAAAAGAAAGACAAATGGAGAAAAAAAAAAAAAAAAAAAAAACGCAGATGCGCACTTTTCTTTACGCGTCCCGCAACAGAACAAAAGCTAAGAGGAAATGCGTGTCTAAAATAAGTTTTAAAAAAAATGATAATGCTTTGTCTCTAGTGTCGAACGCTTCCAGAGGCAGAGCTGGTGGTGTGAACCCGATGCCAAGGATTCTGAAGCAACCACCATCTCGTTCAAAGGTGACGAGGGAATTTCTGAAACTCCCACCGTAGCGGTTTCGTGGAGTCTACACCTTAGATCGGTTGCGTGCTGGACACATCGAAAACGCTCAACTCTAAAACAGCGCTCGACACCGAACAAATCGTTCCAACTACCCGTGCGAGATGAATAGTAAAATGCGACGCTTACTTTCGACTCCGCTGGAGGGGAACACCGCGAGCTAAGGACGCCTTGAAATTCTGCTTGAGCAGCAGGACTCGCATGCTGTCCTCACGGGGCCGCGAGGCGCACGCGGACCGGCCCATCTTGCCGCACTCCCGAACACGAGAGGAACGAAATCAACTTTCTTCACCTAAGCACAGGACAGAACCTCCCGAGAAGGGAACAGAGCTGAAAGTGAGTGACTGTCGAGAACCGCGGGGTCGAAGCCCACCGAACGCGACCTTGAACCTCGGTCGAATCGGACACTAGGTCAAGCTTCGTCGACCCCTCGGATTGGTCGCCTCGGCTGATTAATCCGGCGATTGGTCCTTTTGATTTTGGGAGGAGAGGAGGAGGAGGAAAAAGGGGGGGGGGGGGGGGGGGGCCTCTACAAATATGAAGCTTCCACCTTTTTTATGTTTACTTTTCCGACAATCGTTTTGTTCGCTAATCCTTACACACTAGTAAAATGCGCGCCAATTGGAAAGACGCAAAAGTCACCCCATTTTTTAGAAGGGTCAAAGGAATGAAATGAGGAATTGTAGACCAATTTCTCTGACAAGAGTTCCTAACAAAACGGTGAAGCATGATTTTTTTTTTTTTATTCAAATATAGAGTGTTTGTCGGTCAACAACTCATTCTCTTGTAAAACAGCACGGTTTACGGCGATATCATTTCTGTGTAACTCAACTCTGAATTCGTCACAGACTTACATCAGAACCTTAACTCTAAAACGGAAACCGATGCAATTTTTATAGACTTTCAAAAAGCAGATGACAAGGCACCGCACCAACGACTTTTTAAATTACACGCTTTCCAAATAGAATCATCTGTTATAGTGTAGATATCGAGCTTCTCCGTCGGCCGCTCGCAAAGTGCCTGCTATGAACGTCAATCCTCATCTCATCAGGGGGTAAAATCAGGAATACCGCAAAACGACCGTGCTGGGTCCACTGCTTTTTTTTTTTCTTTTGTACGTGAACGTTTCTGCCCGCCACTATCCAGTACACCATCCGTGTGTACGCCGATGATTGTGTGGTGTATAAAGAAAAAATATCCAGTATTTGTGACTGCACTGAACTTCAAAACGACTTAACCGAAATTGAAACAAGGTGTCCAAAGAGGCAGATGAAGATACATATTTTAAAAACAAAATTTCTAAATTTTGGTTTTAAGCGAAGTCCAGCAGATCTTATCTCTGCACCCTCTTCGATGGGTCTGTTGAAAATGTGCATACATATATATGTATAAATATCTAGGGGTTAATTTCCTATCAATCAACTCTTAAGAAGCCCACATTAATCACATAAGTGGACGGGCGAACCAAAACCTCGGTTTTCTAAGACGAAATCTTCACACGGCCAACTAGGAAACGAAGCCTGTAGCATATACCACCCCCATCCGATCTCAACTCGAATAGGCCTCTAAAATATGAAATCCACATCGGTCTTATTTGATACAGAAACCAGAATCGGTACAAAACAGAGCCACACGCTTCAATCTGAAAAACGACACGCGCACAAGCATTACCTCATCTGTCGAAGACAAAAACAAAATTTCAAGAGTTACATCATTGCACACTTTGTATTAACACTGCTCATCGGAGAGAGAACTCTTACTGCCGGGCTGCAGTACACATTTCCGAGAGTATTGACAATTCGAAAAACTTCATTTAATCACCCACAAACATTTGTTTTTAAATTATCATTACTACAGCTAGCTACATACGAATGGGACTCCATCCATGACAATATTGTAATCATTAAAGAATCCTCTGGTTTCAGAGCTTCTCTTACCACACACGGAAATGCATAGCAAACGTAACACATTTTTTAGTGTGTGCTTTAAGTTGATTATGTCATACCTGCCCCCTCCCCCCCAATCGATTTTCTAATCGATGGATTTCTAATCCATCGATTTTCTAATCGATGGATTAGAAAATCTATCGATTTTTATGCTTCCCTCCTTCCAAGTTTGACCGATAGCCTTTGTTTTACCTTAATTTATTATTTAGTAGACCGAGTTTTAAAAATCCGACAGTACCGGGGAATCGGGTAAAGTCAACCACGTTTAATATAATTAAAAAAAAAAAAGAAAAACAGTGAGTGTCGTCTGTAGGGCACCTAGCCAGCTGCCCTCACAGACAAGCGGTGCAGCAAGCAACGGTCTTCGAAACCGGGCAGAGAACGCTTTGCCGAAGCGAAAGCCAAGGCAACTCCAAAATGGCGGACTTGGGTTCAGTGAACACAAACAAACGTCCTCTACTGCCAGCTCGCCAGCGCCCTAGCGTTAACTCTACTTTTGTTTGTTTTTGTGTTTCTTCTTTGGAATCGAGAACGATGATTCCCCCACGAAGTTTCCCACAGCGCAGCGGCGAACAATGGCTGCCGAGAAAGTGCGGGAAAAGGTTAAACAAGAGAGAGAGAGAGAGAGAGAAGAAAAAAAAAAGGCGGTCATTCGATAACAACGAGAGCGGGCCAGAGGATAACAACGGTTTACGTTTCAAATTGGAATTCGAAGGTCGCGGAAGACAAATTGAACAGGGGGAAGCAGGAAGTATAATTAGACTCAAAAAGACGAGGAAAAAAAAAAAAAAATCTAAACTAAAAGGTCGTAGTCGTGCAGCGTGTTTAATTTTTAGAATAATGCGGAGAATGTTTTCAACCCTCGTGTCTCCAAAACGCATTTAACTTGGTGAGTGAATATAGCAAATGTAAACGAGAGAGCTCTGACCAGACGCTTATCCGACGGTTTTTGGCTGACAAAATAAATTTGACTCAAGGTTGTTGTTGTTTCTTCACTCGTTACCAACTCGCAGTTTTCTTTCCAACCACTTCAAAGAAACAAAAAATATGCAGGACATTTTTTTATTTATTTATTTATTTTTTTTTTTTAATTTGGACAGCATTTTGTTTCACGTTCCGATGGATCAAAGAGGATTCTGTGCGAGCCATTGAAGCCATTTCAACGCCGTGGGGGTGCCGCGTAACCTTCGACCTAATGCGCTCACAGCGCCGGATTGGTTGGTGGGATGCCTGGTAGCGCTCCGGCGCGGTTCATTGTAAGAAAGTAATTCGCCTTCGCAAAGCGTAAACAAATATATTGTGGAACATTTAAAGGTCAAGAAACGGCGGGATGCCGCTCTTCCGTCTCGCCGACAACACGGGAAATGGACCTTTGATCGCTTTCGTAAAAAGGGGTTGGAAATGGAAGTGCTTCGAACCGCTCACGCGTTATCGAGCTGTAGGAAAGTTCCACGTTTACACTCGGGCGCCCACAAAGCAACATGATTTTTTTTTTTTTTTAATATCGGCAGCGATTTTTATTATTAGGGTTATATAATGCACGAAACGAGATATTTAAGGAGCCATCGTTTTTTTATTTGTTAAGATACTAAACAACAAAAAATTAGGGTGCAAACGAGCTGGTAAAGGTTTAACATAATTTAAGACATATCCCCGAGATGGGAAAAGACTTTGTTACATAGGGCAAACCAAGCGTTGCCTCAATGACAACGCAATAATTATGTACCGCTTTGGCAGTCCACCTCAGTTATCTTAATTTCCCGCATGATCACAAACGGTTAGTAAAAGAGCCTCACTTTCATTAATCCTCGTAATACAGTAAATACTCCGTCCTTTTGTTTAGATACAGAATAAGGAAGATTTCTAAATCTGTTAAGTTTTGTTTTGGAGCAAGGTCGCCCTCCAACCCAAGTGTCCGCATGTTCGTTCGTTAGCCCTAGCCATCCATCTTTTTGTGTCCTTCCTTTTGTTTCGCGTTCGTTTGGGCGTGTTGATGTTCGAGGTTTATGCCCACAGTCCTGTTGGTTTGTTCCGGGAAAGGGTGGACCTAGTTTTCTTTGTGTGTCTCATTGGTTGTTCGTGGTGAGGCGAAATTATTAAGTTCAACACAACTTCTTTTGTTACTTGTTTCGGCGTTGTGCCGAGTCCTTTGAGTCCTTACGCGTTTGCGTAAAAAGTGCTCTCACTTTCTTTCTTCTTTTTTTCTTTGGCTTGGCGGTGCAGCGAAACCCTATATAAACACCAACTTCCGTGAAATAAAATTCAGCTGTGTTTGAGACTCTGTGTGTTCTTTCCTCTTTTCCCCAGTCTCGGGGGTTCGTCATTAATTATATGAGACAGTCGTTTCAGGAAGTGAAGACCCACATTGTCAACTATTCAGCGAGAGAAACTGACGTGGCGCGTAGTTTCATCTGACACCAATATCTCCGCCATAGTTGGCGGCGAAACTGTTTCGGTGCATAAGAATCGTAACGTCAAGTCACCAAACAATTTTCTTATTCTTAGGGGGCGGGGGCGAGTTTTGCACATCTCATTACCGTTCTGCTGCCAATGCGATTGTGGCATTAGTTGATAGGAAAGCAGAAGAAGCAATGGCGAAGCGTGAACGTGACGAGTTGCAAGTCGGCAGCGTGGCTAACATAATGTCTCAACCTTTTTTTTTTTTTTTTTTTTGTTTTGTTTTCTTCAGTTGCCGTTTTGTCCCTTAGGCTCCCTGAAATTCACCGACGTCGCTCGCGGTCGTTGTGAACGTTCGGAATATGTCAACTACTTGACGGCACTCGTGTATTTGAATAACCAGAGTCAGATAGCGCAGGTTTCTATATGCGTTTTCACGACCCTGAGCTACATTTTAGGCAAATTTTAAGTGCGCGTGCTTGTCTTCATTTTTTTTTTCTTCTTTAGAATGCGTATTTTAATTAATGCTAAACACGCTGTTCAGAGACCGTAAAGTGTACGGGTTAGAAACGATTTCGCTGCAAACGGCCAATTATGAAAGGAATATAAAAAAATAAAGGTTCTGTTAAAGCGAAGCTGCTAAAAAAACATACAAAATTCCATCAATTAAAAAAACAAACAAACAAACAATAACGCTCATGGAAAGTTGTTCAACAGGAAAGAATACAGCAACGAAATTTACAAAACATTTCCCTCCATAACAGCGATTTAAAAATATAAATTGTGTAACTTGATGCTTGTCCTTAACCGAAACAGATATTTCAACTCCGTTACAATTACTTTATCGTGACTTCCGCTACACTGAATGAAGGTTTCCAGGCTCTTCTTAATTTGACAAGCCGGAACAACAGAAGGCGCCTTATTATTACCGATATGCGTTCCTGCAAGTTTGTGCGAAGACAAAGACACTCTAGCGCATGCGGAGTTCGTGGCCTATCGGACCGTATCGCATGTCCAAAAACAGTTCCCTAAAACTCTCTATTCACGTCCAAACTAGGGTGCCTTCATGAGCGCACATGAAGGTTCCCAAGTCCAAACGAACGTAGCCCCGATACACTCGCAAACCGCTGCCGTTGCTTCAAGGTCGAGCGTCGTTAGAGAAGCCGGTTTCGGTACGGAGCTGCTTCCTCCCGCCACAGTCGTCCTATTCCCGGACATCAAACGTCAGGCGAACGCGTTTTTTAGCGCGAACTCGTACAACATTCCGAGAATACGATTCGGTTTTCCCCTCGAAAACAAATCGAGGATGGACTGTGTGCAGAGAGACGAGCCAGCCAGAGCCGCTCGATCTCATCTAGCTTGATGTTTTGGGAGCGCAGTTGCGAGAACGCTTACGTTTTCCAGGACCTATTAAACGCTTTTGTCTTACAAGCTGAAAGACATATACTAATGCCTCTGACAGGAATAGGCAGATGCACACCTACTTACTATGTTTAATATATAAAAAAAATAGATAACCTCCACCCGATATACAAAAGCGCAGAGGGCTGCCGAACGTTTACCATCAAGCGGTAAGTAGCACTGCTAGAAAGTCGTGTCACAAGGCGCCAAATTACCTTACAATTCAAACAGCATTTCCTGGAAACGAACTCACAAACGGCATTTACCTACGGCGAAGAGTGGTCCTCCCCACAGTAGGTGAGCACTAACGGCATTTATGGTATTTGCAGACAGTGGCGCGTCGCACTGTTCGCTCAGAAAGGTGACACCCTTCGGAGATCATCTCCAAGATGGTCAAAGTGATTAAAAGAAACTCGACACGACGCGTGACATACAATACGCGGTACGAGAAAAAGGCGGGAGCGTTTTTTTAGAGATTAGACAGTATACACACTGGGTGACAAGCTCCATCTCTCCCCAGATAACTCGCGGACGACCTTCGTTGTAGGCTGATCTCCGACTGCCCGAGATAATCCGGAGGCGACGTCGATCATTTGCCAGGGCGACCATAATCCTCAAATTAGAAAACGAGAAAGAAAGAAAAGCACCGTTTGTACTACGTTGGCGAAGCTAACCCAGCGTCCACAGTGCTCCAACTTTGCTAAAGCTAGCTGCGCGAGCGCATGCAAACGAGGCACAAACATGTTGCTCGTTCCCACGAAGACGGAGCACGAGGCTTCATTGATACAGAATAACGGGACGGCAGGCCATCTGTAGTTCTACGCCGATTTCCGTCATGATTCGATCACGAAGTCCCCAAGTCCCAAAGACTCCAAGCCTCTCGGCGAAACGCCGGACGCAAAGGGTCCTCCCTGGTGACGCCAGGTTCTTGCAATCAGTTTCGAGCAACTCAGTGTTTAGTTAGAGATAATTAGTGGACGGTTTTAGAATTGCATGTTATGTAACTTGCCCAACTACACAAGACCTGCCACCGCAAGCCACGGTTTCGTGTCTAGGCAGCTAGTTTGTGTTGTGCGCGCGTATAAAAATTAAAAAAAAAAAAAAAGAAACAGCCACGGCAGAAGTAAACATCTGTCACCACCGGAAGACCAGCAAGCTTCATAACTCACCACATAACGCCAACTCAAACGTCTCTCCACAACCCCGAAAACGATACAACATCCAAAAAGAAAAAAAAAAAAAAAAAAAAAATCGCAGTTTCGAACAACGCGGGGGGAGCGTGTCACCGTTAATAACGGACGCAATTAGAGCCCACCGGCGCTCCCCCTACCCGTACACCTTCACCCTGTAGCTATAGAAAGCGCTAATGCGTCAAAAAGCCGACGAACAAACAAAAAGAGAAAAAAAAAAAAGGATGGTCATAAATAAAACTAGTAAAAAGAGGCAACCGCTCTTTCCGAGTCGTAACAGAGACGAGGCACAAAATACACCTCGTTCACCCCTAACCTGACAGTGCACTAAAAGCTAGATGCTCGCCGGTCCAATCAGCCGCCTCTTCTCTCGCGTGCGTATGGACACAGTGACAGACAGGCCTACCAACCACGATTGCCTCTATCTCGTTTTTCCAACTACATCGGTAACAATAACAACTGGCGTGGGTACGGCGGGGAATCGTTAGCTGAGCGTGTTCGCGCCCCGTAGCCTGGAGGGAGCGTGATCACGTGACGAAAGGGAAGAGACACGATTGGTCCAACGTGCGCGTAGCCTCCACCGCACTGTCAGGTCAGCGGTACTACGCGTCGCCGCCGCCGCCGCTGCTCCGAGCCCAGTTCCTCGCTTTCTGGCCCAGACGGCTCGAATTAGAACTTGAGACAGACCCTTTCCCCCCTTACCTCCCCTCCGCCACCGTCCTTCCCACCATAACTGCATTCCTAACGTTGCGGTGGCTTCCTGCCCCGAGTCAGGCGGCGAAGGCGACACCGAAAGTGGGAGGTCGACCACGTGCCCGAGACTGATAATGACCCGGGCGGCACAGGTGCCTCGCGCACGTCCATGCGACGTCCGTTGAACGTTAGGAGGAGGATGTCCACGAGGACGTCTGCAGAATCGCGAGTGCCATCGCGGGAGGGCGTGACTCTCCGGTTCACTCCGTACTCTGGAATATCCGTAGGGGCGACATTTGAATCAAAAGAAGTCGCTAATGGAAGTTTAATTTCAATGTAAAAATTCAGTACCAGGAGGAAACGATTTGACCCTTTCAGGAATTCAGTCTGGCCACTGCGATCACAATCATCATCATCTGAAAAATGGCTTTCTGTTTACTGATGAAGGAAGAAGTTGAAGATGCTCCTAAGCAAATGATTCGAGGCCTATACATTCTAGACTTTAGCGTGACGTGAAGCAGGAATTGGATACAAAAGCTGCGTAAGCGTTCATTTCTAACTCTGGCCCAGTTAATATGTTAGGAGTACACACTCTGCTTCAAAGCCGCTCCATGAATATAACTTAATCAAGGCGTCATGTGGGATGGTGCTTTGTTCTGACTGGTTTGATTTTTTTTCGCCATCGACACCGAAAGAGATTGAAAAAAAAAAAAAAAAAAAAAAAAAAAAAAAACTACACTGAAGCACACATTCTCGTTTACCAACGGCTTCTGAAAGTGAGGGTGTCCCATTAAATACTGCAGAACAGAAGTTCATATCCGCCATTAGTACGGTAAAAGTTAAAACTGCCAATTGAGTCACCAGATGGCACTGGATTCCGAAAAGGGTCTATTTATTAAATCGTCGTGTAACTTCCCTCGTGTGCAAAAATATTGTTTTAAAGTCCAAGTCAAATATGGGGGTTTTACGTTCCAAACCAACAAAGGGCATCCGACGGCAGGCCGCAGAGGATAAATGAGGATCAATATCGACACATGGGGGATCCTTTATTGCAGGGACCTCAGCCGGGATTCGAACCCGCTACCTGGGGTTCTTTTAGACGGCTCTTTACCTCAAAACTACCAAATCGGCTATTTCTTTCTTTTCTTTTTTTTTTTTTTTGTAAATAGTATTTTTTAAAGATATGGGAAAACATTTTGAACCACATAAAATTGTAGTGTCCACCGATAAAAACTAACTAGATTAAATCGACTTGCGTTCTGTAGACCATTGATAACCGCTAAACAAAAAAATCTGTCTGGTCTGGGATTGGATCCGGGGACCCCTCCAAGACTAGCGCAGCGCTCTGCCAACTAAACTTAGAGGAGCCAGCCGTCGGTACAGCAAACAAATGTACGCAGTTGCCACCAGGCCAGATCGTAAACATCGCAAGAGCGAGAGCAGACGTTAATAGGGACTTTTAACAGATCGCTTTCGGAGACACGCTGCCCGCCACTGCCACGGGCGCGCGCTTCAGAGCAAGCATCGAAGTGGCAGCACGAGCTCCCGCTACAAATAGCGCGGCCTGAAAACATGATCTACTAAAACTCTCTATCGACTGCATGGAATAATTTTGAGGCCAATAAAAAAACATTTACGCATGAAAAAAAAAATGCACCCTTACGTAAAATAGTCTTACTCGCGCCCAAAACTACTCAAAGAAATTTAAAAAATCCGCCCGGCCCGAGCTTGGGTGGAAGTCCATCTGTGCTGGTCTTATGACCCGTAGGACTAATGACCTGCTCATAAAGTTACAGCGAAGACCCAGTCGTAAACGATTGAATTCCAGAAACACTCCGACATCCATAGCAACCCTGAGACGTAGGAACAAAAAACGGACAGTACAACAAAGTCTCGTTGTATTGTCCGTTTTTTTTTTTTTTTTTTCTTTTACGTCTTACGGTTGAATTGAATTGAATTGGTTTTATTCAGACACAAGGTCTCGGATGACAAGGCAAAAGGCAGATGGGTTCTGCCTGACTTGGCCCTATCCCGGCCCTATACTATGGTATCATTCACCAGCTCGCCTGTGTTTTTTTAACTTTCTTCACACACTACCGACACTTTAATCCCTTTCATTTTAATCGTTTTCTGATCCGTCTGATAGATTACCCAAAACAAAACATTTGTGTGTGTGTGTGTGGGGGGGGGGGGGGGGGGGGGGGGTAGAATTTCTATGTTGTTATGTGTCATCCCCTGGACTGAGTCACTTCACAGGCACAACTTTTCGCTTTCAATCCGAAGAGAGACTGCATTGCCACAGAAAGCTGACCGCGAGATCACGAGTCATATTTCGACCACTCTAAAAAAAAGACGTCTGCCCTTCACTTTTCTTTTTTTATTATTTCCTGCTTCTAACGGATAAAACAACAGAAGGCTGGTTTATGAAATCCGAATAAACAAGAAGCCATATTGCCCCCCCCCCCCTTTCCCCTTCCCTTCGTGAAGCTGCCGTCTGTCCAAGGGAAAGACCATCATATTTTACCCTCCCTTCCCAATTCAGGGGCGGATCCGCCCCTGGACGTAATCTTCTCAAACCAGGAAGGGAGTTAAATACGCCCCTGATTTGAAAACCTATGGTAAAGACTAGCTTACACGTGATTTTTGTTTCTCTCAGTAGGGTACGTTGCAAGAGACTATGTACGGTGTGTGCGTGGGGAGACGGAATGTTTGGGGCAATAGCGGCACCAACGGATAGCTACACCGCACCGACGCTTTCGTTCGCGCGCTGTTGCTCTCGTCTCAAGCCCGCCCTCGCACACGTTGAGTCAGAGGAGTCCTGGAAGCAAGCGCCCTGCCGCCACCAGCCAACAACACTGCATCCCCCCCTTCCTCCGTCCTGGGGCCGTCTCGTGTGCCCGATAGACCTCCTTTTGTCCTCGACAGCGATGCGTCACGACGCGACGGACCGCTGTCGTAGCGGGCGGACGATCTCTCCACCACGCCGCTGCGCGCCCACACCCCCTAGGTGAGGTCGGTCCCGTACAACCTAATAGACAAGGCCTGCGCGGATGACGTCATCGTTAGTGGACCCCGGCCCGACCTGCCCCAAGTGGGGAACACGCCCAAGCTCGACGCGAATCGCCGCAAAGTGGCAGGCACGTGCGTCTAGACGTCGCCGCGTCTTAGCGTCGAGCTCGTTGTGTGACGCTATGAAAACGCGTCAACTAGGCGACGCGGACGCCAGCGGCACAGTGTGGATCCAGTAGTGATGACGTTTGGAGGGGAAAGGGGCAGGCCCGCGTCTTCTAGGCGGTATTGGCCCATACCATCGCTGGGGGTCACATCCGAGGAAAAAGACGCTCCTACAGTGCAACAGGTGTCGTCGAACTCGGTCTCCGAGAAGAAGGAAAGCTCCGCGCTTCGTAGGATTCCATCGCGGGAGGATGGATGGATGTGGCTGAGCCCTTGCAATAGGGCGTCGGTTTGCGCCACCTTTTTTTCTTTCATTTCAAAAACACTACCAGTCCATCGTTAGTAAATCCCGAATATAAAAAAAAAGGCAACACAAACTTGAGCATACAAAACAAAAATAACACGATAACTTTTGAAAACATAATTTTCTCAGCTGGGTTGCCCAAACAGATGGGGCAAAAAATACAGCACATCAAGCAAAAAATACAGCACATCAAATAGAAAACTAATACGTATATGTTTTATACCTCACAGGCAAGGAATGAACAAAACCAAACGATATGATCTCGACAATTAACCGATCTCCGAATCAATTCGGAATTAATGGAGTATCATAAAGCTTTCCATATCGCCGCTGAGCACAGCATTCATTTAAGATTCTCGGCGAACGAAAGTTATACACTTGTTAGTGAGCGCGTTGGTAATGATGTACGTTTAGAGTTATATACGTAAAGACAGATGGTGCTGTCCCGTCTCCTGTCTTTACGTGCATAACTCCTTCTAAAGTTACATACGGAAGTTATAATACGCGTAACGGTGGTTCCTTTTCGCCCGACAGATTGAAAGAAAAATGACAACAAAATCGGTGCCGCCCCGGGGGGGGAGGCAACAGGAATTATTTGTTTGTGCTCCCGACGCAGAGCTCGCCGAACATAGCCGTACTAAGAGATAAGCCAACTGGGAGATAACATGGTCTAGGATTTTATCACTCTACAAACCCAGCGCACTCCCGAGGAGCATCACCAAGCGCTTCCGGTATATCTGTACCGGGAGCCCTTCAATCAGGCCTCATTGGGGAGTTGTGGTAGATCGTTCCGAAGGCTCGGATAAGGACACCCGATGGATGCCTCGCCAACGCCACCATTGCGCCGTATCGTTATCGCGGCTATCGGAACGATCTACCAAAACTTCCTATAATCAGGCCGGAATTCGGAACCCCGACAACAGTGTGACACTCCGCGACTCCGTTAGCGCGAACAAGTCATCGCTGACTCTCTCGATTCATTTATTTTTCTTCTTTTACTAACGAAGAACTGCCCTCGAAGCTACCGTAGTGGTCTAAAAGTGATCACAAGGTTCCCAAGCCAAGCGGTAAATATTGATGCCCTCTTGCACCCTTGAGGAGTAAAACGCGAAAAGGCGCCGTATTCGCGCTAACAGTGTCGCGCAGCTAGGGGACTTCGTGTAAAGTGTAGTATATGCCCTAAACAAAGAGAGAATATATATATATATATATGAAAAGGAGCAGTAACGTTTCTGACTGCGAAAACGAAAGACTCCATTCAGCCATATCACCGGGCGTCCGCCCTCCAACAGCTCTCTCCGAAGACCTTGCCAATGCCGTCGCCGCCTCCCCGCCAGCACGCTCTCTCGCGCATGCGGGCAGGTCTGCAAGGCTGCGCGCACGAGCCCGCTAGGCCGTACGGCGACCCCGAGACAACGTGCTAGCCGACACGTCCGTCTTCGAGCAGGCGGCCTTTCCCTCGAACCGCGAGGGGAGCGGAACACAGAAAAGAGAAAGGGACGGCGTCTACGCGGACTGACCTACTGACACAGCTAGCCTGGCAGGCAGGCAGGCAGGCAGGCAAGCAGGAGGCTTCGATAGAGCCTACACTTACGGTGAACCGCAGCGGAAGCCATGATGCGCCATCCCAGGCAATCCAGCGCTGGGAACGCAATCACGTGACTAGACGCCCCCGCGCGCGTTGCAGCGGCCTCCCCGGAGGTCACGTGAGACTCGCGCGGGTTCCGATTGGCTGGGATGGCCCGTAGCGTCCTTGGCGGTCCGTCGCGAGGTGGACGCGGCGGCGCGGAGAGGCGCCGGAGCGGGACTTTTCGGCGCGCTTCGCTTGCCATCGCTGGAGCGCCGCAAACGAGCGACGGCGCACGCGAGTTGGAGGGAGGGGAAGCGGGGGAGAGATAGGGTTTGATGAAAGGCTGCCAAAGGGCTGCTCGGGAGAGGGGAGTAAGGAGGGGCACAGTGTACGGTAGAGTCGCTGATGTCGCGAGGTGTATGAAAGGATTGGGAAGGGAGGGTAAAATATGATGTTCGAGAAATGCGCGTCGCATTGCATTGTCGGACGTCTTTTCACGGTGGGGAAGGAGGCGCAATATGGGGGCTTCTTGCTTATTCGGATTTCGTAAGCTATTCTCGTTTTTGTTTTGGCCCGTAGATTCTGATAAAGACGAAGGACGGACTCGCCATGCTGTTAGCGGGGTCGAGGAATGACTCGTGGTGACAGTGTTTCCGAGATAAAAGCGAAAACGTGTCACTGTAAAGTGACTCATACGAGAGGATGACGCAGAATAGAACGCAGAAGCTCATAATACCCCCCCCCCCCCCACCCCCCAATAATAAAAAAAAAGCTCCTTTTTTTTTTTTTTGTCAGGCGCATTAAAAAAAAAACTGTCGGTTTCTGGCGTCCATTTCATTACGACTGAGTCTGCCCTATAACTATTCGAGCGCCTGTTTATTGTGTCCTCCATATATAAAAAAAAAATGCAGCATAAAAGAAAATAGAAAGAAAAAAGAAGCGGTCCACACATTACGTTTTTAAGAGCACAAACGCCCGCGGCGTCGGATAAGAGTCATGAGGTCACGCTCCAGATCAGGTGCCAAGATGAAGCCAGCCACTGCGGCGGTTCGTGCCACACCTGTGGTTCCTGCCAAGGGCTGGTTTGTTATTAAAGGTGCAGCAAATCGACCAAAATTCAATTTTCACCAGTATGGATTTTTTTTTCGATCTTTTAACGTTAATTTTGACTGAAGTTCGACTTTTATGAGCATGAGCGAAAATTCCTAAAAAGTTGACGCCACGAGCCGGAGGAAAAGTACAATTATTTTTTAAGCATGTTGCATCATTATTTTACAAGAATAAGCTAAAGCACTAAGGGTACATACGTTTACTTTTACACCGAGCAAAAATTATTACCAATTTTATTAACTATAAAAATAAACTAATATATAAATAACTTATCCATACAAAACTCAAAATATATGTGTTGCAGTCGGACAACACTGTGTTCATCAGCCGAACTTTCTCGAATCTGCTCAAACGTTCGAAGGTTCACCGAAACCAGCCGATCGTCGAGGTTCGTCCCAAAGTTCGCGACATCCCTAGTTGTCACTTGAGAGCGCAGTCGGACGAAGCCGAGAGGTCGAAAGCAGTCGAGCCCCCGCATAACAAGGGCGACGCCTCTGACGTCACTTGCACAGCAGATGGCGTCATGCCAGTTCCTCGCACTCGTCATACCTCCGAGCAGCTTTCACGGCCCACTGGTGGCAACCTGGAGCTGCCCTTACCCTATTACACTTCCGAGGGCGGAGCAACAAAAAAAGAAAGGAGCGTCGGAGTTCGTTCACCTTCCGGAAGCTGAGGCAGACGTTGCAGACGGTTTTTGATCCTTTTCATTCTATTGTATACCGCAACCACATTTACTCACCGCGAACGTCGTCGCGCTACGCGGAAGAAATAAAAAAAAAAAAAAAAAACTATGTAAGTCGCAGGTGCGCAGGACGATTAGAGATGCGAACTTGTGTCGCACCTGAGATTCGACTAGTTCACATAACCCTAGAGCCTTAGGAAAAATTCGACGATAGCTGGATGGATGAATGAATGTCAATGGCTATACCCTTTGTAACGGGCGGTAGCTTGCGCCACCTAGCCTAAGTCTAGAAAGACAAAAACATATGATTCCTCCCGCCATTGAAAGAGCAATTCTGTCCCCCTAACTATCACCAGGCAGTGTGGGACTCGTTGACATTGCACCGATTTCCGTCGATGAAAGAAAAATTAATCGGGATGAAGGCGTCCCAGTCAGCGTTTGGCCAATCGCGATATGCGACCAGGACGGCGCTTTTGGTCGCGCGCGTCGCTAACAGAGCGGCGCAAAAGACGGGCGAGGCGAGAACTATCAGTGGCACATCATCTGTCGGCGCAACATTGCGTCAGCGTCGGTGGGTGGGCGGGCGGGGGGGGGCCCAGCCCGGGGGAGGCAACCGGAGCTACGAAAATAGACCTCCGCGGCTGCTCGAAGGTAGCTGGAGCAGAGATTAGCAACCCTGTGTGTCACCCGGCCATGGCATCTGCAAAAAGAATCGACCGATCGACTCGTCCGTGCGGGTTGTGGTATATTGTCAATGTGACCGAAAAAAAGCGTCGTTATGGGATCGGCTTTCCGAAATAGATGTATCGCTAAATGACCCGAGCATCGAGGAGAATGCCGGTATACCGTAACTCTAGACGCAGCACGCGCGCTCGCCTTCCCCGTATCAAAGATCCCAAGTAAATAACCATAACAAAGCGTTAACGAACGCGCGTGCAAGATGCCATTTAGTTTGGGCTTTTGCCTTAGAACAGTTACTGCCACAGACTCCGACGTGCAGCGCGTGTAACCGCAGCATGCTCCTTGGTGCTTCGGCAGTTCAATTCGCGTCTCCAGCTCAACGCTCGCCCTCCCGCGGCGGAAACGGGAAGCGCTCTAGTGAGGGTCCCCCGATTCTCCTGCTCAGCGGGCATGGCGGAACTGCTCGCGATCATGGCTCGCGAGATGTCGTTTCCGAATGCAAACAACACTCTTCACTGTCCCACCGTAGTGCTGCAGCGGGTATGGGATTGTACCTTACTGGAGAGTTTGTATTGCGCATAGAAGCAAACGCAAGCGGTGTGCGTTTGCGTTAGAGTTGCGTGCCCCACGTTGTGCGTGCGCCTCATCGCCATGCGCCATCCAAGACCGCGATTTCGGGCTCCGCGCAGGCGCAGTGTAGAACGCGCAAAGCTAACGCAAACACACAGGGTTTGAGTTCGCTCGTATACACAATATTAAAACTCACTACTGTTTCACCGGCTTCCAACGCCAATGAAACGTGCTGCAGTGAGCAGACGTGCAAGCAGGTAGGCGTTCCTTTGAACTGGAAAGGCTGAGATTGGCAAAACGACGGCGAGCAAATACAAAAGTAAATAAATGTTATGAAAAAAACTACTAATTAAAAAAAAAAAAACTTTTTTTTTAACTTTTGGGCATTTGGTCTGGAAGTATATTGGCGGCGACTTTGGACGTTTCGCCGATTGTCAAAAGTCGCGACTTTAATAGCACAATATACTTTACCCACAATTAATGTAATTTTACATGGATTTTTCACATTAGCTAGAATGTTTTCATTGATTTTAGACTATTTTTATTTTACTTGTAGCTAAAATGCAGCAATTGGAACCAGTGATGATAATTAGCACAGTTTTCAATGTCATATTTCTTCGCGCGTTTAAAATTAGATCATAAGCAACAAATTATATTAGAGCTTGAAGAATTACTTATTCGAATATGTGAATTTTAATAGTATTATTATTAATACAAATCGCGGCAATGTATGCCTTTAATTAACGCCAAGATCACGAGAATACTCTATTTAACCATAATAGCCTTTCCAGAAAGGTATAATTTTGTTTTCTTTTTAGCATATGAAAAACTCTGACATAGTTATGAAGATAGACAAACAGTTAAACGCTGGATGTAATATGAAGTCCTACACGTCACGCGGTGCTATAAAAACACACACACATACTTCAGCTGTCTGACTCGGATTCCGTCTTGGGTTGTTGCAGTGAGAGCAGCGTTTATTAGTTTTGTCCGTTTCGTGGACATATTGTAAAAATTGGAATTATTATCTTATTCTTGTGCTGGGATAATTTTCATTATTTCCCATGACAATTATCTGAGCGAGAAAAAGGCAGCGAGAACGCACAGATATCAGCACTGATTTTTTCAACAACTACGGATATCAGCCTGGATCGAACAGTATGTCACAAAATAAAGCTTCCGTGAACAACTTTTCTAAGTAAATAATTACGATGTGAGACACATCTTGAGTCATGAAAAAATCCGAAATTAAGACCTCTGTCTAGAAATTAAATCCAAAATAGAGGTAAGTTTCGGTTTCGCTCCAGAATTAAAACGCGCATCCTTCCGTAATTAATACGCTAAACACCGTTCTTGTTTTCAGGTTAAAGAGGTGACCTGCGCTTATAAAACATTAGCTTCCTCGTATTACCAGAAATAATTTATGTCGCTCAGTGAAGCCAGCACACTAGACAGGCTCAACAGCGGCACGCATCTCTGACCCTCACTAAACCCGCCATCTTGGAAAATGAGTGGCGCCACCTATAGTTAGTTGGAGTCGCGAATAGGTCTATTAGCGACGAAAATAATCCCTGGAGAAGGGGAACAAGAGGGACAAAGGACAAACATAAATCTCCAAACACAGCTAGGTGACTGGTGCGCGACCGAAAAAATCCGCCTGGTCCGGGTATCGAACCCGGGACCTCTCCATTACAGGTGGAGCGCTCTACCAATTGAGCTAACCAGGGGTTAGACAACAGTAGAGTAAACGGGTTTTATCAGCTGCCACCAGTCAACACCAACAAGGGTGAAGCTTGCAATTTAAGGTAATGATTATAATGCAATTAAATGCAAAGGTGCAAGCGAGCTGGACAAAAATGACGAAAATAATCCCTGGAGAAGGGGAACAAGAGGGACAAAGGACAAACATAAATCTCCGAACACAGCTAGGAGACTGGTGCGCGACCGAAAAAATCCGCCTGGTCCGGGTATCGAACCCGGGAGAGCGCTCCACCTGGTAGAGCGCTCCACCTGTAATGGAGAGGTCCCGGGTTCGATACCCGGACCAGGCGGATTTTTTCGGTCGCGCACCAGTCACCTAGCTGTGTTTGGAGATTTATGTTTGTCCTTTGTCCCTCTTGTTCCCCTTCTCCAGGGATTATTTTCGTCATTCTTGTCCAGCTCGCTTGCACCTTTGCATTTAATTGCATTATAGTCTATTAGCGCCGAGATGTTTCGGTGGCGCCCTCTTATGGTTTTCATCCGTGATGTCACGACTGGGATTTGCCTCGCCGTAACGTCACCAGTTGTTACCCTGGCTATTTACCAGCAGGTGCGACGACGAGTTCGGTGGTGTGTTTAAAAAGCACAGTGGAAGCTAGGAGCCATTGCAATCCGAAACTAACACCGTCAAAGTTGATAATCTGACAATGCTCATATGCCCATGGCTTGGCCAATCGTGGAAAGCTGACCGCAGCGACGCTTTTGATCGCGCACATCGCTAATAGGGAGTATCCATGGCGGCCATATCTGTGTGCGCGACTGCTGAGCGCGTGCTGACAGCGAGCTTCCACAATTCTTTTGAAACGTGCATACCAAACCATCAAGATTGACGGTCTTAGCAACCTATTAATGTGAGCTCGTTCTGAGCATGCGCTCTAAACAACACCCACAAATATGGCGTCCAGCGCTGTGATGTCTCGAACTGTCTCAACTTTGAAGGTGTTCGTTCAAGGACGTGACGACGCACGCCGTTGAAAATTGTCGCTCCTAATCGATGACGTCACCAATAAAAACCAAAACATCTATACTCGTTTTTACCTCAAGAAAAAACGAAACTTGCCCGCACTTTCCATACGCCGTGCGAAGTAGTCCCTAGAATATTTGGTTGTCGGAAGAAGAAGCCATGCTTTCGGCGTATGAAACGTGTGATAAGATAACCTACATCGAATCTCAAATAGACCTACATTTATGTTAATTCTCTTCGTAAAGGCGGGAATTAGTAATGCCGCGCGAGGAGCCGGAATTTGCGTTTTTAACTACGGTTGTTTACTACAGCTTTTTTTTTTTTTACTTAGGCTAGGTGGCGCAAGCTACCGCCCGTTATAAAGGGTTTAGCCATTAATATCCATCCAGGCTTTTTCGCGCCGCCATCTTTGTTACTGAGCTGTGAACGTGTTACGAGCAGTGGTACCTTCCTGAAGACCAGACACCGCCATGCACTGACTCGGCACTTTTTTGCCTGGTGATAACCGCTAAAAAAAAAAAAATTAACTTTTTATTTTATTTTTTTTCTGGCGGCCGTTATGTTGAATTTGGTGGACGTTGCTGAGTTGGGTAAAAATAGCGAATAATTTTATTTAGCGACTGGAAAGCGCTAGAGACTTCAAGGAATTCCTGCCATTAGTTACACTTTTTTTTTTTTTTTTTGCTATACTTTCTTTATTGTAGTTGTGCTCAAACTATTCAGTTTTTGCCGCCCAACTTCACTACGTCATATTTTCACTTGGCAGCGGTCACACGACCGTTTTTCCCCTCCGCTATGGTATCCGTAAAGAAAACGCCGCAGCTGCGCATGCGCGCCGCCAGCCTTGTCTGCACAGCTCAGGGTCTTGTGGCGGGTTACGGAGCGCTATCCGGGTGCTTAGCGGGCTGCGGAAACGCTCTACTACAGTTCCCTAATGTATAACGGGCGATCCATTTGACCGTCCCGTCCACTTCGTTGGCTTACGTAAGGGCCTGATTCACACGGTGCGATTTGCTCGCGCTTTCGCAGTTGCCACGTCAAACACTGCAACTTCCGCCCCCGCTTTTTTTTTCTTCTCGTGTGCGTGTGTGTATGTATGTGTGTGTGTTCGTTGGTTTAGCCACACGAGCGTTGTCACGACAGCGAAATCGACGTGATTCAGTCGGTTGTGCTCTGGGCCATATAGAAGTGGCAATTTTCGCATGTTCACGAAGCTTGTTCCTTACGGAGTACGCCAGTAAATAAGACGATTAATTGCAAACTGTATTCGCTGCATTTATTTATTTATTTTATCAGCAGCGTATTTTGTTTTGCGTCGTTTATTTTAACAATCAACAATAAACAAAATAAAATAAATTAAAGTTGGAAACTCAGAAGGGGTTCAGTTCGGAAATTGACCGAAACACGCTCCCGCTGCAATTATTATATCATTTGTCCCTCGTCTGCTTCCCCTAGCAACAACCAAAAAAAAAAAAGAAAAATAGTAACAACAATAATTTGGAGAGAAAAGAAAACGCCTCGCCCGGGCAAGTCTGTATCACAAAACGCATGTTTTGAGTGGTAGTTTTCGTGCCCAACTCGAGTCCGCTGTCACGCATCGCCATCGACCTTGCGCAGACCTTCCCATTGCCCAGGAAAAAAAACAAAAAAAAAAAACAAATAAAAACAAGGCGGGTTTGCGTCTTTAATAATGGTGCGCCGGTTATTCTACTGGAAACCAATCCGGCGAGCGAAAAAAAGACGAGATCGTGGACATAACGGTCGTCATCTCTCGAACTTTCGTCGCTTCGAAACCGGTCTCATAACGCAACAACAGTCATGCACCGCTATACTCCGCTTCACCTCACGGTGGACCGCAGCGGACGCTACGAGCCATCCCAAACCAATCCCAACGCCGCGTGAGGGTCACGTGACCTTCGGGGGAAGCGCGGCGGCCGCCAGGCGCACGTTATCACGTGACAGCTTCGTAGCGTCCGCCGCGGTCCATCGCGACGCGAAACGGAGTTAGAGGCTCTAATGACGTTCTCGTTGGCGATGGCTGTTCTCGTAATACCAAATCTATATTTTAAAAGAAAAACAAAAAAAACTTTCGAAGTGTATCTAACGCTGCGGTTTCTCAATTTCGAACATTCCGACCCTCTCCTTCCATTCTGCTCGTCTGCTTTTTTCATTTCGTTTTCGTGCCTAAGTGGCCGTCGACGGCGTACGCGCGGCGGTGTCACGCAACGCCAAAGAAATGTCAAGGAAACTTTCGTTTGAAACAACGTCTTCCGCTGTTTCACAGATGTTCGCGAGCGAAACGCGCCAGGGTGCGCGGCAGATGGCGCTGACCCAGAGCCGTGTATTGGGAGAGTTTGGCCAATAGGCGGAGCAAAAGCCGCCGCCAGCGCCGAATACTCCCCCCACGCTTAGAGCGTAAACTAAATTTGTGACACAGCGTCGACCAATCAGGAGACCGCGACGTCACAATATTGCAAACGACATTCAAAGGGTGAAATAGTGGCGTTCAATCTCGGCCTCTCTACTCCATCTCACAAATGTCTGCAATAAAGACAAAGACACAGGCGCGTGAGCCTAGCTGAGCAAAATGCTTGTGTTTGTACGAGAACTTGGGCATAGGAGGCACTTTCCAAAGCCACACGCCTTTGTATGCACTTTGTATGCATACAAAGCCCATGCCTTTGTATGCACTGCTGATGGTTGTGCAGATGGAGTATAGGTGACAGTTCGCTCTGGGCCGGCTTGCTAGAACAGCATATGCACGAACTCATCTCTGTTACGTCACGGCGCGGTGGTGGCGCGTCGGTCGCACTTCCGGTCTGGGGCTGTGGGCAGAAGTCCCCATGCCAGACGTGTATTCCTGCGTTGTTTTGAAAGGAACCAGACAAAAACCTGCCTTCTCGTCAAAACGCCGGAACTGGGGCCGTACCAAAAGTGTGGAGAAAAGTTTGAAGGTCAGTTTTCACGTGCTCGGTTCGTCCGAGAATCTGGATATGTGCCGTGAAAAGGGAAAAGCAGACGCCGTCGGACTACGATTGCTAAGACGGGAAGCACTTTGGATTGAATTCACGGATGCTTGTGGTCATCAGATTTATTTGTTTTCTTCCAACATGAACGCCGGAAAACCGTCAAGTTGTGCGAACCACGTGCGGACTACGTTCAGTGTGTCTTCAATCTCAAACGGCGGCCGGATCGTTCGAACTGTCGTCTGCTCTTTCAAACGTTTCCGCTTGTCGTCTGCTCTCACGACGCCGGCCCGTAGACCAATTGTTGGCCCGGTACTTGCGAAAAGAAGTAAGTGCAGGCCTCAAAAGACTAAAGTTTGAAGGTTGGTAAGCAGGCTGGATGTAAACAGTAGATACAAGGAGATGTTGATCATTGTTACCAGTGGCCATCACCGAGTTGTTATGCCTAATTCACTTGGTCCGATTCTGCTTGCGATTTCCAGTATCAACGTCGACCATCTCAGCTACGGTTCACGCTTTTGCAGCCCGAGCGGCGTCGCGACTGAAAATTGCGAACGAAATCTCATCATGCGAATCGGGCTGTAGCGTCCACGCGGAATGAATCGCCACATGTCACATTATTCACGCGAAGTTTTGCGGTGTAACGAGCCTCGGTAATTTCGGTGACGCCGCTGAAGTAGTCAGACATCGCCAAGAAGACGTAGAATCACCGATTCGAACGCAAAAAAGGGCAGGGGGACTCACACGGACGCCGACAACATCGCGTTCCAATGGTTTGTTTATGGGCGACAGCGAGCTTTTTGCCCACACCCCCATCGCGCATGCGCGGCGCCGGTGGCGTCCGCTAGGGGCGCTACGGTTTGTTTGTAAACATGAGTTGGTGTGTATATATATATATATATATATATATATACAGGGGTATTCCACGTAACTTGAGCCAAGGTTTAAAAATATTTTTGGGCATTTTAGGAAAACAAAGCCAGACGAATACGGTTGTAACATTGTTTGGAGCAAATCAGTTTTTTTTTTGTATTTTGTCCAATTAACTAATTAAGATTAATTAACGCATTTTTGAAATATTCAATTAAGAGAGAAAGTTCCACTAACAAAGTAGTAGAGCGTCCTCAGAAACATCCAATTCAGTAGTTTTTATCAAGAAACCTCTAACATAGTTCGTTTTCCCGGGCTTCAAAAAAAAAAAAAAAAAAAACGCGAATTTGTTAACAGCGTTTAGTCAACAGTGCTATATTCAGCATGCAGGCCTAGTTTATTCAAGCCACGGCTGAGAGCGCTGCAATGCTCAAGTTACGTGGAATAATATCCTGTATATATATAAAGTAATGAAGTCGCACTTCAAAGCGATGTTGGTGTTTTAAAGGAGTCATGAAACGCTTTTTCAACTTTTTTTCTGTTTAGCTTTCCTCCTCAACTCATAAATCGCGCATTGTACCAAACAGTTCAAGAAGTCGAAAAGGGGGGAGTCCCCTCTTGCTCGTAATCTCCCTTGTGTAGCCTGGACACAGCCATTGTCCCCCTAGAAGATTAGCCCGACGCTCAAAATTTCGACTAGTTGCTTTCCCCACCCCGTTCACCCCGAAGCTGACAGTGCTGTGGAAGCTACGTGCTCGTTGGGCCAGCCACACATTTTCCACGTGATCACGCTCTCTCGCGCATACCGACCCGCAGAGAATGAGGTCAGGTGATGAAAGGGAGGCGGCTGATTGGTCCGGCAAGCGCGTAGCTTCCACCGCAATGTCAGCTTAGGGATAAAGGGATTAAGTGAGGTCCAGTGTCGTGTGACGTGCGCTTGGGCCCTGGTGACGCGCTGCGGGGGCCCGGTTATGGTGGCTAGTAGCCCGGTGACGCGCTGCGGGGTCCGCGGATGTATCACAGCGAAAAGGCGGAGAGTTTACGAAGGGAAGGAGGTACGAAATAGTCCGCAATGTTTTGCAAATTTTTGTAGCGAAAGTCAGGCTTATGACTTTCTACCTTTCATCTTTTGGCCCACTGAACGATGTGCTATTAGTAAAATCCCAATATAAATTGATTTACTCCAGCCCAAAATTCGTTTCATGGGTCCTTTAAAGAGAAGCTGAAAAGGTTTTAAATATCAGAAGAAACACCCGAGCCTAGTTAATTAGACCTCAGCCATCACGAGTATCGTATTCGTTGGGCCATTTTACGCGCGGATTAACCGGAAAAGCGCCTTCAAAGTAGCGCTAAAGCCACGCCTCTCCGAAGCAGAGGGAAAGGGGAGAGAGGAGGAAGCCCGTCAGCCGACGTCACAAAAGGTCCGCGGCTGGGGGACCCCCCGCGGCTGGCCGCGCTTCCGTCGTAGGCTTGCATTGCCGACTTTTCGAACCGGCGTCGTTGTGCCGCTGTATAGCGCTTGCTTGTATCCGTTGATCAGTTGCGCGCGGCACCGAACCAACTGACTCGTGCTCTTCCACGATGCCGTACTCGATGTGTGGCAGTCGGCTTGCACGAACAGCGATCGTCGCGGTTGTTCCTCCCGCACACCCCGCTTTTCCTTCGGACACCGAGATTTTAAAGGGGTGGGTTCCCGCTATGCAAACAGAGGAGTTTGAGCAAGTACACCGTTTTTTGTTCGGAACGTGCTCCGGACAGCGCATATGAAAACAATGTAGGTATGGGTTTGGGTCTGAAGAAGGCTCACCCTGAACTCGACGCTCAGCCGACATTCATATTAAAAATAGCGCAAAAGAGACGGGACAAAAAGACGAAGAAGCACACAGGACAAAACACAGCGTTTGTCCTGTGTGCTTCTTCGTCTTTTTGTCCCGTCTCTTTTGCGCTATTTTTAATATGAATGTCCACTACCAACCTGCCCAGCAGACCAAGCTCTGCCGACCACTTTTGTAGGTAAGAAGGCAATTTTGCGCATTAAAAGGCACACGAAAAGAGGAGACGAACCTAGCTAGGCAGGAGTTCAAGGTCGACTGTTCTTGAGAAAAAAAAGGCTGTTACGTTATTAGAATTTCACGGTGTACTGGAAAAGCCGCGATCCTGTAGCCGAATAGCGTGCTACAGCCACTAGATGAGCTGCGCTTAGAGTATCGGCACTCCGTTCCCCGACATTGTTGTGGGCGCCGCCATTTTGGTGCTTGTGCAGAGCAGACGCAACTGCCGGTCGTCATGATTCAAAAGTGCGACTTCCTCAGCATTAGATTCGGTGTTAGGAAGCCCCTGTAATATTGCTCTGCTTCGTCACGAACTATTTGTGGAGGACGAAAAACCGTTTATTGTGATTTCAGATAAAGCTTCAGATAACTGAAAACCATCATTTTAAGCCACAATACGGCCAAGGTGCTTCCCACTGGCTCTTTCGTGTTAACCACCTTATATTAGTGCTTTAGTTTTGGTTCTTTATCCTTGAAGTGACCATATTTCCCAGACACACTCCGCCACCCAAGATTGCTTTCTTTTGTTTTTAATGTACTCCGCTATCCGGTCACTTGGAAGAGGAGGGCTTGTTGTAATAAGTCGTCAGCTAATTCATCATGCGACTTTCAAGGTGCAACTTGTTTTAACACTTCATTTTTTTTTACAGTTGTTAATATTATTTGAGGTCACATATTTTTTTAAACGTAAACATAAATATTGTTAATTTTTCCTTCCACTGGTCCATATTCTCCTCAGCAGCGCTTTTTGGATTTTTTATTTCTTTTAGCAGTTATGCAGCGTTTTCCATATAAAGTGTCTGCCATGCAATGGTTCTTTGTGCCGTAGAAATGCGATCGGACAATGCTAATGCTTGGTGGTGGTCTAATGTAGCCCACAAATCTTGGGAGAAGTATGTGAACGCAGAGGCCCAGGAAGCTTTCACGGATTCGACACAAAATTGAGGGCTGCCGGGCACACATCTCCACTTTTTCTAAAGCTGTAATGGCGTAATAATTGGTGGTAAACAAACTAAACGCAGCAGAGGGTACCACTATCACAAGGATGGACCTACTGCGCAGTCATTCGCAAGGACATGGCGGTGGCAGTGATGTGATTGGCCTAAGCCGTTTTGGAGCACCTTTCGAAGCAGCCAAAGCAGTGTTTTGGAGCAGCAAAAGTCGCTTTTGGAGCAGCCAAAACAGTGTTTCGGAGCACAAAAAGTGGCTTTCGGAGCAGATATTCTTTGAAAAAATAAAAATATGCGTTTTAGGTGCTGGACAAACGAAGGCCACTTCGCTCGCCGAAATAAACGAATTACGGTCAAGATCGACCACCTAGGAGGCTTTCAAGATGTAACTGAAATGTCAATGACATGACACATTTTGCAATGCTTCAGTTAAATGATACATATATATGTACCCACTATAGATAGATAAGAACCAAACCTCACATATTCAAATTTATTTGAAAACCAAACTTCACATATTAAAATTTATTTGAAAATTACCAGCTTAGTAGTAAATATCACGGCATTAGGTTGACTATTGATATAAAATAATAAATGGAAGCAGTCCCCGACTGATGAAACACATAGCTACTGCAGTGCAATGCGAAATTGCACACAAGAAAAATGTGCATTACAACTAGCAAGTACTTTTTGCTTTTCAAAACTTCTTCGCTTTGGCTTAGGCTAGTAATGAATGTCCACTTTCAATGTCTCCCCCTTTGGCTTAGGCTATACTTCGTTTCAGCTTCGGTCCAGACGCAGCCGATGCTACAAGCGCGAGCATGTGGCCCAGAACAGTGCTTGCACTGCACGAGCGCGCGAGCTTGGCAGGGATGCTGAAAGCCCGGAGCTCGCGCTTGTAGCTTTGGCTGCGTCTGGACCGAAGCTGAAACGAAGCATAGTAAAGAATGTCCACTTTCAATGTCTCCAAAGAGACATTGGGACATCCCAAAAGTGTACAGTGCTGTAGGCGTTGCCGAGAAATTCTGAAAAACCGCTTGCCATTGTTTTACTGATTCCCCACGTGCCAGATTTTCGTCAAATGTAAACGTGAAACAGTGGATTGCAAGCGTCTCGGCTGGTGCCTCTGTCGTGCAATCATGTTCGCGTGCACGTCAGGGCAACTTCGGCAGGCTTGCAGCTGCACGTGCTTCGTCGCGCGAGCGGAGACGGCTGTTCGATCGAAACCGAAACCATATGTCTCTCCGCTCCGTCGCCAACTGGTTTCCAAAAATGTATGTAAAGTGTAACTGCCCAGCATGCGACAGAAAACTGTCCAGCGACGCGTGCTTGCAAGGCCAGCAGGCGAGGTACAAGCTAAACACACAGAAAAAAATAACCTGAGCGCATCGACGCGGGACAACTCAGGGTCAAAACGTTCTTGGAGCGCTTTGTGCAACGACTGAACTCAAGACATACAAGCGCGCTGTGCGGGTTCAGCGTGCAGACATCACCTTCTTTACTTTAGTTCACTTCTCTTCACCAACTTTTTTGCGTGACAGATTTTTCATGTACCGGGGTCCCCTCCCTCTCGAAAAAAAGCCAACCAAGAGAAACCTAGGTAATCTATACTTCCACCCAGCAGTCTTTGAGTTTAAAAAAGGATTTTTGTAGTAGGGTATGTTCTAAACAAGTACAGAAATGTTGATGAACATGCGGCGTCCTTATGTTTCAGTTTAGGAAGCTCCATATCCATAGCGACGCGCGAACTGGCCAGGCAGGGACCAAATACAATTTTCCCACGGCCGTTGCTTTCAAAAGCGAGTGCTTCAAGCTCAAAAAGGTAACTCCCGCCGCGCAAAAACGTAATTTCGTTTCACAGTGTGACGGCATGGCTGGTACCCAGCACGTTAGCGTCGGAGCGTCCGCACACGCCCGCATGTATCGTTGCAAAGAGAAAAAATAAAAAAAAATAAACGCGAGACGAGATTTACGAGACGACGAGAGCGCGAAAGAAGAGATGGCGGGAAAAACCATGCGAGACCGGATGGACGATTGATGTAACTAAAGCAAGGGTGCAGGCAAGCTGGTTCAATACTGACATTGGAGTTTTGTGCCTGTCCTACGCCCCTTCTTTTCCCCGGCTCCAGGGTTACAATGTCACGATTGATGCAGGGTACTTTGTGTCGGGTGGCCGCTTGCGCCACCTAGCTCATGTGTGCTCAATTACGGTACTCAGTTTAGTTTCGGTTTTGAAAGGCGACCAAAACTAGTCCTTTGGCGCAGGTTTGGCGCAGATTACCCACATTTTGGCAAAATGTAGCAGGATGTAGCAGGGTTAGCCCCGCAGCAATCACATCACTGCGGTGGCAGAACAGCGACCCTGTCTCATCACCTGTCTCGTCTCAGGGGAAGCTCCACCGTCGCCCGAAGCCGATTACACTCTCCCTTCAAACCACTTCAGCCTTGGTGAACAATGCAGCCTGCACGCTCACGTGTCCAGCAGCTGCCAAGAACGAAGGCCGATGTGTGCCGAATTCTTGTCCTCTGACGACCGTTTTGGGGAGGGTCACGCTAATCCGGCCTGACCCGTCCCGGCAATAGCACTCCGTTTATTGTCAACGTTTTACGTTACAATAAGTAGCAGTCAGTGCGCTCCTAAACGTATGAAGCCGGCCATGTCGCGTCGGCGCAAGCAGTTCCTCCTGTCTGCCCTTATAACGCGGGGGAGGGGGGGGGGGGGGGGGGGGGGTCACTTTTCAGCTTTGCCAACGGCTGGAACGCGTACTCTGTCACGTCGAGAGTCCTCTGGACACGTTCCTCCTTCGAATTCACTAAAAGATTTCGAAAAATCAGAAGCCGAACCCGATTTACGAGAGCAGAAGCCTGGGCGCCCGGCTACTTCCGCAAGCGACGGAGCAAGCGAGAATCGAGATGGTCCTTTTGTGACGTCGAGGCGCGTCACGCGTGACTAGCCAATGGCGTGCCGCTGAGGCGATAACTTACGTTTTTTTTTCGCGTTTAGTGATTATTTTGGGTCAAACGATTGCGATATTTGGACTCAGCAGGCACAAACACGTCACAATCATCAATTAACTCTTTTTTTTTTTTTTTTCCCCGAAAAGCTCTTTATCTTTTAAAGCATTTAGTGAGTTGAGGTTCGAGACTGGTTGCCAAAATTGATTAAAGAGTTTTCGGTTGACACACACTGGGTCACGTCATATGTCGCATCACCCGTCAAACTGCCTAAGTCCACAACAATGCCAGTCGACGAAAAGCAATTACGCTCGTTCCACGCTCAAAAACCATCTCCCTACTTAACAAAAAAAAAAAAAAAGAAAACGGAAGAGAGCGCATACAGTCAGTAAACGCAGGGCGAACGCGTAAAGATTATCTCCCTGCTTAAAAAAAAAAAAAGCGGGGGGGGGGGGGGGTAGATTATCTCTGCGCGTTGGCCAACCGATTACTTGGCTTACTGTGTGCGTTTTTTTTTTTTTTTCTTCTTTTTTTTAAAGTAGGGAGATTTTTGTTTAGCGTTGACCGAGCGTAATTGCTTTCCGTCGACTAGCATTGTTGTGGACTTGGGCAGTTTGACACGTGATGTCACACGTGACGTGATTCCAGGTGTGTAAACCGAAAACACCGCTGTAATCAGTCTTGAAGAAGGCCTGCCTCTCGGGCCGAAACTTTAAAACACCAACAACACGTATATTCACTCGTTCACAATATTACTACGGCTGCACTTGTCAATCTGCACTCATTCCCATCATATATATTCATCGATGTTTGTTTGCAAACAAGGTCGCCCCCGCCCGCTAACGGCGGACCCCTGCACGCTTCCGGTCTTCCTCTTCTTTTCTTTTTTGTCTCGCAGCCTTTTGTTTTTCGTAATACTTTTTACCAATGCGCGCAGGTTCATACAAACGTATTACGGGTACTCCTCCGACGAAAAAATCTTCCGACTCGATCACTGTGCGTTGCTGAAGAACACTACCGGAAGTCTACTACTGGGGCACCAAACACTGGGGCGCTCTCGTGGTATCAGCTCCCGCCGAATGCGGTGAATATAACGATACACTGCGTCAACCGCTTAATACTTAGCATTAAAAAATAATAATAATAATAAAAGCAGACGTCAAATAGAGACTAGACTTTGTTGGATCCGGGGTTAAGATTGCACGACTCTAATCTTAATCCCAGTGTCCCTGCACCCAATAATTCTTCCACTCGATCGGCACCGGAACGATTTTAATCGTTGAATCCGCTGCCACTTTTACTTTTTTGTTTTTTTATTGCGGTTCAGACGTTGTACTGCTCGCAACAATGTTCTGTGGCGAAGCAGCGCATGCCCAAATTAAAGCTATAGTTTACAGCTTGAAAAGACCCCCATAAAAGGGGCGACTGAGACATGTATCGTATAACTAATTTACGCGTTAAATCGCCAGAACTAAAATCGCGATCGTAAACTCATTCGCGGGATGAAAGCAAAGCGAACACACACGCAAACCTAGAACTCCATTTTCTATAGACTGTTGCAGGACAAAAGCCGGGGGAGAGGCTCCCGAATTCCCCCACACGAGTGACGTCGCCGCGACGCTCTCGGTGCGAGCGAACCAGTTTTTGCTGACGTCATGGAAAGAGATGTTATGCACCCGTCGGCGCCCTTTCAAATCAACGTCAAACACACACACACACACACAGGCTGCTTACAAACAAGCCGGCGTTTGCCAACGCCGTGCGCGCAGGCACCGGTCGCGCACGCGCAGAAACAAGAGTTGCGTGAAGCGTCCGCGCCGTTCCGAGAGCGAAGCCACCAGAGCAGCGACGTAAAGTCGGAATCGCGTGTCGGCGTATCGGGGGTTAGGAACGGCGACACGGTAACCCGAACACGTGCCATCCCCCCCCTACCGATTCCTCATCATATTACAGCTACCGATAATGAGAGGGCGGAACGGGGGGGATTCGACACGCTGACGGCAAGGAGCGTCCTCCGTAGCCTTGCCAAGGTCTCAGTGTCAGGTCACAACGACGGATCACACGGAGAAAAGCAATCGATCTCTCCCCCATTTCTTTTTTTTTTTAGTAAGAAGAGGGCATTGGACTGAAGAGAAAGAGAGGGGGGAAGGGAGGGAGGTAAAGTTGAACGTCCTTTCCCTCCCTTCCACTTCCCAGCCCTACATAGAACAATTAAAACTGGCATGGACGGAAAAAAAAGAAACAAAAGTTCGAAGAATTAATATTTTAACGGGGCAGTCGCTGCCTCCCCCTCGTACGTGCGTCTGTTCGAGCCCGTAACGCAGCCGTGTCGCTAGAATTATCCCCTCCCCTTCCTGATCGCCGCACACTTGTTGCTCCGATGTAAAATCTTCCATGCCTCATTTATTTCTGCGAATAAGTAAATAATTATTTGATCGGATCCGGATCCAGTCTGGATAATAATTAATTGAACGAAACAGGAAACGTCTAAATACACCGCAAAAGTGAATTTTTTTTTTTTTACAATGTTTCAGATTTTTTTTTTTTTTTTTTTTTGCCGATTATTTCTGTGCCAGAACGTTCCGTTCACGGTCTTCTACAGCAGTCTCATTATCATTTCCTGCGTCGTCTCAAATTTCCCAACGACGCAATAATTGAACTACATGCTGCCCACTACCAACCAACCAAAGCAGTCGACCCGGATCAAACGAAGAAATACATAAAAAGAATAGCCCCCTACGACGGAAAAACCTTACATAAATACGATATAAGACCGACCGTTCCCCCGGAAGAGACGCCCAGCAAAAGTCAAAATAAACCCTGCGCAGGTTGCAAAAGGTATATATCGTTGCAACTGCTCTTTTTGTGAATTTCCTGTATTTCACTGGGAAGTTCAAGGATGACGTGCGTCTTTAACCTACGTAACGCGATGCAACACCGTTTCTTCGACTGCCTGAAAGAACACACGCACACGATTTTCTACGTAAGCTATAAGTAGTGTTAATCTGCTTCAGGCTGCAAACATTGTGCGCACTAATGCGTTAAAATCCAAGGAGGTTAGAAGTACTAGGAGGGGGCGCGTTCCAATATTGGTGAAGTCTAGTCATAAAAAGTTTAAACGATATTGTGTCCAGCGTGACCGCATATCTGTCTGGCAATTGGTGCGCGTGACATGTCACGTGCGAGATGGGTGGTTGATTGTAGGAGGACTCCTCGCAGGCTTGCGCGCGCTCCGTCCGGTAGGTTTTATCAGATCGCAGGCTAGCTACGGTCACGTGATGTGGTCATGTTGGGCTGATAAGTGAGGAGAGTAAGGAGGAAAATGAGAAAGAGGCGAGGCGTCAAGGGAGCATGGCTTGTGGAGGCTACGCGGCCGACGTCATGTCCTCTCCTACCTTTCTATTCTCCATGTTCAAATCGGTGAAGATGACTCCGGTCATACGGCGGCCATCTTGAATGGGAACTAAACGGGTGTTCATTGATTAAAATGAACTCTAAAAGCTCAAAAGAAACTTTGCAAGCACACTCTCTCCGCTCTTGATTATATGGCAAGCGATTAGTCGTGCGTTAATTATTTAATTAGATAATGAATAAGTAAACATCGCGACATGGTTCTCATTTTTCTCCTCCAATACTAATGCCTAAAAGGGTGATAAATTTACACCGCGTACTCAGTATTATAGTTGCAAAGTAGACGAAAGCTTTTCTAAAAATTTTGGTTTCAGTTCTGTTTAAATATAAAACTAGATAATTTGTACTATAAAACGTTTTTTTTTTTTTTTTAAATAAGGTTTAAACACACCGTGACTCAAAGCATTGCACTTTTGTAGCATTTATTTTTACTCGCGTGATCTTCATTCTATTTGTTCTACATCGTTACTACAGGCTCAGCTGTTCAGGGCCCGTAAAAAGAGATAAATAAATGAATTAACTTATACCAAAGTATAAACCTTCCAAAATGCCGACTGCACTTCTATGGCCTCCGAGAAATTTTCTTTGTCATAAACATTTACCACATTCGTGCTTGATTCAGTAGAGAACCGACTTAATTCGGTAAAAATACGGGTTGTTTCACCTTTCCAGTGGTTTCGCGCTGCGACCAGCAAGGAGCAGGACCACGGGCGCAAAGATGCGATCTGATGAAAAACCGAAACCTAGAAACGCGTCCAAATTGAACGTTGTTCTTTTTTTTTTTTTTTTAAGAACGCCGTAAAAGGCTGCTTTCACCTTATATCTTCCTAAAAAGAGTTGATTGAATGGTTTTCGACGATGCTTAGCAAGTTTCTGATTAGAGCCATATGTCTATTTTCAATAATTAAAATGTTAATTAACAAAGTGTACTTAATTAGCCGACTGATCGTTACGAGTATCCACCAACTACACTATGTCCCCATGGCCGTATAACTCACCTCCACAAACCGCTTATGTGTGGCTTTCACGGTTTTTTAAAGAAATCTTTAGAGTTTAAAAAAAAAAAAAAAGAAAAAAAGAACGCCCTGTGTATTTTATTGTTGTTATTGTTTTGTAACTCGATTGATACCTGTTTTATCAGTCTTTTCAGACTAATTGGCCTTCAAACGTGTTTACGGGATATTCCACGCTGTACTGTCTCTGCTATTTGATATGGACTAACAGAAATCTTCTAAAAATAAACGTAGTATTTTTATTGTACAGTTCTTTTACATGCCCGTACGTTTTGCTAGGCTGTTTTCTTTTTTTTTTTTTTTATCTGTTACTATTGTGAAAGCTTGAACGCGGGTTAAGGGTTTATTCACGTCATAATTATTTCTCTATGTAGTGCCCCAGTACAACCAATAAAACAAATATTTTCGACCCAAAACAAAATCCATAGAGACGACGCACACCTTAGGCTACCACACTTATCCGCGCAACAGAACCTCGACAAAGTCTGCAAAAAGGTCAACGTGCCAGACAGTCGAGAGAACCACGTGAGCGATTAGCAGCGTCCGTTGCACTGCCGGCCCATTGCAGGTCGTTGGCGTCCCATTATACCCCCTCCTTCTCCCCCACTATCAGACAATAGAGATGGCATCATCATTAACCCATTTGTACGGAACGACATTGCTTCACCTTTTTTTAGAGGCACACGAGAAAAACGCCCTAACGGACAACACGGACTGCAAGCTTTGACGCTAAATGCCGTATTTCGGTCTCGTTAAAGTGGACCCCGTACATATGGATATATCGAGCAGCTCTCTGGACGTCACGATACAGCGATGGCGCTGCTGTCTGTACTGCGCATGCGCACAAGTGTCGTCTCACGCTAATCTGGTTTCTGCGCATGCGGCAGTGCGCACACCTGGTGAGGGCAGAAGTCGGCTTGTTGGTACACGAGAGTGGCCGTGTTAAAGGTAGTATATGAACGCACATTGCACGTCCCCGTGGCATTTCTACCAGGAAGTGTAAACTAATCATCAAAACTTGTTTTTATTATTTTTTATTTGAACATTTGTGACATTCACGTCTATGTGTGGTTTACATTTTCACGTTACTAACGAGTTGCACGTATTATAAGGGCACGAAAGAAAAAAAAAAAGGGGGGGGGGGGAGGTGAACGCCGCAATGTTCTTTTGGACTCTCAACTTCGTGACACCTACCAAATTCGTGTCATCATAGCATTTCAACCAGGAATCAGAGTGCAAACCTAGCATCAAACTCGAAATACCTTCTCTTTTTTTTTCTCCTTTTACAAATGTGATATATAGGTTTTATGTGTAGTCCACACTTACATGTTCGTATTTTTTTTAATTGCGTCGACAGCCCCTCAATATAATATCACAAAATTCGACTTCTCTTTTTCAGAAACAATTCAGTTTTTGTAACCACGTGAGCTGCCCACCTGCTTTCAATATTATAAAACTGCACAAAAGCAACTGCTTTGAGCGTGTATTTTCGTCATTCTTGCCCAGCTCGCTTGCACCTTTGCATTTAATTGCACTATAAGTGTATTGCTGCTCCTTTACAGGATGTAGGAAACGAGAACGTGCAAACCCTATCTCATGCCAGGCACGTAGCCAGGATTTTGTTTCGGGGGGGGGGCATGACAAAGTGCTGTATGAGGGGGAAGGGAGAGAAGGTCCAAGCAAAATGGAAGATTCCGGGAGGGGGGAGGGGAAGGCCAGGGCCTTATGGGGCCTCCCCCCCCCCCCCCCCCCCCTCCCTTATAACTACGTGCCTGTCTCATGCTATTTTTTTTTTTTTAATCATGCCGTAATTGCGTAACCATACGCGCGTTTGCTTAGCTCGACTGATTTGTTCATCGAGAAAATCCTGCGAAAACCCCGTTCGAGGGCGGGTAGCATAAACAATAAACAAATAAATAAATCGGGCGACGTCACCAACACAGCACCTCACGTGAGGTCAACTTGCACTCTTGAGAAACGCTCACCGAGCCGAACAACAACCCAAACGGCCCGATCGCAGTTTAACGCAACGCGTCTCCAGTTCCGGGCGGTCAACAACACTGGTCGAGTGCACGTCGACCAATCAGGAGCGAGTCTGCGCGGCGTCCAACTTATTATTCAGTCGGGCGCAACAACTCGAACGACGCTGAGACGGGTTTGACGCATCCCTAATGCCAAACATGTCAACACTAGTCTGGTCTGTGCCAACAGTATGGTGTTGCCCACGTGTGACACCAAGCCGCCATTATCTAGCAACCGTTTCCCATGCATTCATTAAAAAAAAAAAAGTACGAAGTTTGACCAGCTGTCGCGCTGCAACCACAATCACCTTCAAATTTCCGCTTCATGCGCAAGTGCTTAGGATGCAAAAGGTCGTCAAGCCTACCTGCTTGCACCGGCGTTCCACAGTGGATCGAAGTTAGGATATCCCCAGGACGAAGGTCCACAGGCCATGGCGCTCATCGCATCACGACGCGACGACGCCAAGCAGGACGCTATCACACACCACTCGTCGTAGAAGCATCGCGCTCATAACACAACACGGAGATGCACGGGTAGGAGACACGGTTTACCACAAACACCTCAAAACACACACAAACGGAGTCGTCGGCCTTTTCTCAACACCCGTTGACCACCCAAAAAAGCAAAGCTAGGCGTAGCAGCCGCCACCGCCCGGCGACGTCTTGTTGAAAGCGTAGGTTCTTCCGCGAATTGACCGCGCCGAGACGCAGCTTCCGAAGAAAATCTTCCACGACGCCACAAACGAGGTATCGAGGAAAAAAAAAACCACACAAAAAGGCCGGGCTCACAACTGTCGAACAATCATCGACCGGACTTCGATGACGACACAAGTTCACAGCCGCTGCGCAGCGAAATCCAGTAAGTTCTCCTTTTTTTTTTCTCTCTCTCTCGGAACGGGCGATGCAAAGCTCTATGCGCATACGATTCACACTGGGTGCCCTTTTTTTCTTTTTTATCCGAGCCACGGACACTGCGACCAGGCGAACCGGCGATCGCAGAAGTGCGAGCCCAAGCGACCGCGTTATCAGCCGCGCCGCGCACACGTACACAGGCTTACAGCTGTCGACGAACCCGAATCAACCGTCCTCGCGACGGGGAACCAAGGTCACTCGCCGTCGCCGCCACCGCCGTCGCCGCTGCCACCACTGCCGTCCAGCATTACACGGAACCCACCGCGAAGAACGATCACGTTTCGTCGTCACCCAGATCACCCGCGATCACCACCGGAATCACAGAAATCACTCGGCGAAAAGCAAAAAATTCCTGGCTTCCAAACAACAAAGGCGTAGTCGACGTCTGCTGGGGCACCCGCGAGCAGACGACGAGTTTCTCAAACAGCGGAAAACACGAAGGAGAGGAGGAGGCGGCGCAGTGGGGGAAAAAAAGGTGGCGCTTCGGTACACAAATGGCCCCAAATGGCGCAGCTGCGCGTGCGCCGGGTCATGACGTCGCGCGTGACGTTTTTTACTGACGTAGTTGTGACGTCAGAGCGCGCTCGCGCGCACTGCTCGGTTGCTCCTGAAAGCGCGCATCCACCCCCGACATCGGCGCAACAGGCATGATGAAGCCCTCGCGGTCAGCGAACGCGCGCGCGCCCCCGTTTTTATTTGATTGCCGGAAGCTTATTACCATCACATATAGAGGGTTCGGTGTCTTCGGAGTTTACTTCTCGTAACATTCGGATTGTGTTTCCCGAGTTTTTTTTTTTTTTTTTGCCGAAAATTTGGAGTTTATCGAAGTTTATGATAGATTCCAGATTCTCCGAAGATTCGGAAATTAATTTCCCTATGTGCCGGATTTCTTTTCTCATAATTCAGCATAAAAGCCCCGCTACCGTGATACTGAAATAATAAACAAAATTACCGACGAATGTTTCTTTTTGTGTGTTTTTTTTTTTATTATTTTTTTCCCTGATTTATCCGAAAACACGGAATTCTAATTATATTGTCTTCCTGAAATCATTTTGTGTCGTAGATCTCACAGGATGTAGAGAACTTTATGTCGAACCCGAGGTTCGACTGGTTAGGCGGAACTTAGAACTTCAGGCGAAATTCGACTGTTGAGCAGTGTTGCCCCCAATACCTACGCAAATATGTCAAATCTTAGAAAGAAATAATATATACGGTAGATTATTATAAAAGCATTAAAAATATAAAAGTATATAATCTTTCAACGATTTAGTTGGTTGAATAAATTCCTACGTCAGGTGGCGTTAGCTCTTTGTCGATATAAGTGCGTGTGCCTCATGGTCGAACTTCAGTCGAACCTGGTCTTGACTGTTATTATTATTATTACTATTATTATTATTATTATTTCCTGAGAGCTTGTTCGTCGAAACTGAGTATGCAAAGAAAGAAAGTATTCTTATTGGCCTGTTCTATCTCCCCCCACAAACGCCGCCTGATGATTTTCAGCGTTGTCTCGTTGGCTTAGAACAACTCAACGAGTTACAAGGGTGCAATCTTATTACTTTGGGGGACTTAAACGCCCCAGGCATCAACTGGACTGATCTAAACGTTTTGACTGACAACCTTTATTGTAAGCAAAAATGCAACCATCTTTAAGACTTCTTTTTTTGGATCTGAAGCAGCTGAACAATGTTCTTAATAAGCAAAGTAATGCTTTAGATTTATGTTTTTCAAATACGGACAGTGTACGCGAGACTCGGAGTGAAATGTCAATGGTTCCTGAGGATATGTACCACCCCGCGCTTGATGTAGTGATCTCTATTTTTAATTATCCAACTCACTGTCACTCGGATGCCTCTCCACCGCACGCGCCGTATAACTTCTCGGCAGGGGACTACGTCGGAATGTACCACCACCTCTCGACTGTTGACTGGTCATATGTTTTTGAATCCACTGATGTCAATGAGCAAGCTTTTCCGTTCACGAGGATTGTACAGGAGGCTATGGATACCTACATCGCGCTGAGAGCCCAGAATAGATCTTCTTTTCCTACCTGGTTTTCTCGTGGAAAACCAGGTAGGAAAACCATCAGGGATCGGTCCTACGTCCCCTTTTGTTTTCAATTTTTGTAAATGATGTTTCCCGTGTTATTTCAAATTCTATGTTTCTTCAATACGCGGATGATATAAAAATCTACAAGGAAATAGTGACGCCACAGGATTGCACTAAGCTTCAGGAAGACGCATGTTCCTTCTTCCAGTGGTGCTTAGATAATGATCTTTGTTTAAACCGTTCTAAAACAAAGGTCATGACTTTTTCTCGTAAGACGCATAACACCTCTTGTTTATATAATATCCACGGCGAAATTCTGTCTCGTGTCGATGAAATGAAAGATCTCGGTGTCACCTTTCACTCAAGTTTGAGGTTCGATGGCCATGTAACCAGGGTAATCATCTCGTCTCTCCGCACTTTGGGTGCCGCATGTCGTGTTACGAAAGAGTTTGAAAACGCGCCTGCATTTCTCACATTGTACTGTTCATCAGTAAGGTCACAGCTGGAGTACGCCTCAGTTGTGTGGAATGGAATTTCCCAAACCAATTCTGTGGGGATTGAGCGAGTTCAAAAGAAGTTTATTTCTATCATGAAGCATCGCTATCTTAAAGAGGATGTACCTGGTAAGAATTATGAAGATGCGCTAAAACGTTTTTTTAAATTTCTCAGCCTGCACCGGCGTCGGGAGAAAGCTGATTTGTTGTTTCTGTTTAAGGTCACGCACGGCCTAATTGATTCACCATACCTCTTGTCTTAAGTAAGTCTTAGAGTTCCACACGTACGTACACGTCTTCATTCATCTTTTTATACTTCTCGAGCTTTTAATCAGCTATTCCCAATCCTCAGGTTGGCTGAATGTTATAATCGTCACTTGGAAGTACTTGATATATTTGACTCGTGCTATTCGGCTTTTAATCAATATATTGTTAACGTGTTCATGCTTGAGCAGGAGTGAAAAGTGCTGAATATCCGACTGTGTGAAATTTATTGTTTCTCCAATATGTGCGCGTTGCAGATGTCTCGCTGATTCGCATTAAATTTTCCCGCTTTAAATTTCCTTCGAACAGATGATTCTCACCAGCACAATTCCTATCTTTGTTACCCTTCTGCATTTGTTGGGTCTTGTATAAAATTGTGTTTCTTGTGTTTTTGTTAATTTGTAGTTATAAGTGTGCCAGCATCAAAACCGCGAGGTTGTTTTTGGACACTCTAATAAACATTGATTGATTGATTGATTGATTATTTGTTTTGGTCAACAACAAGTTTAAGAAATTATCGACTTAGAAAGCTCGAAAATACCCCTATGCGTAACGCAAATATAGATAAGTCTACCAAAAGTTTGGTCGCGACTTTGATTATATCGAAGTAAGGCAAAGTAAGGTCTTATCAGCAGATTAGAAGCTACACAAAACCGAGCCGTTCGTTTCATCTTATCTAACTATCATCGTACAGCCAGTGCAACATCAATGAAATTAACTTTGTCACTTCCCAGTTTGTCGTCTCGGCGCAAGACAGCTCGTTTATGCCTGTTTCACAAAATTTATCATCACATCCCATCTCTCCGTTTGAAACTAATGCTCGAGCCCTCTTACCGTTCATCCCGTCTCGACCATATTCACAAGGTAGGCATACCTAATTTTAACACCTTCAAATTCAGCATCTCGTTCATACCTCGCACATCGACTGACTGGAACCACCTTCCCGCTTCTATTGCAGATATTAATGATATTTCACTCTTTAAGCAATCACTTATTAACAGCACCCTTGGTTGATTAATTGCGTTTATTTATTGTTTGCTCACTCCCCTCTAAAATGTACTCTGTACCTTGAGGGTAAATAAATAAATAAATAAATAAACCCTTGCAGTGAACGCGGGAAAATGATCCAGCACACCATATCGAATCAAATTCACGTTTGACTTTGTTGTTCCATCACAGGGAATCGACAACATGCTTTCCCAGCTGCGATCAGACATCACAACAATCACGGCATGACGTCTGACGCAGACATGACGTTATCGCGCGCAACGAAGCCACGACAGCATCCAAACAGCTTTCGACAATGATTCTTCCAAACGTGTGCCGGAAGCGTAATTATTAAATAAACTGCTTCCTTTTTTCTTTCGATATTTCGAATCTATGTGATTAGTAGGGGAGCTATTTATATGTGTTATTGCTTTTTATCTCCGATCAACTCGGTAAAGAAAAAAAAAAAAAGAATTAGAAATGTTTTATGTATATAGAAATTTAGATGTGCACCGTAGCTATTTCTCCACATCATCGCACAGATTTAGGCAATTATCATGACGTGGCACAAGCTTTTAGATGCCGTCTTCAAAGAGGGTTAGCGCCAGGGGTTTCACCAGGAATTGAAACTAAGGGAACAAGGGGAAAGGGGGGGGGGAGAGAGAAAAGAAAGGGAAGTCTCAACTTTTTTTTTTTGGAGGAGGGGGAATTTTTTTTTTTTTTTTGGGGGGGGGGGGGGGGATTGAGAAGAGAGGAGTCGTTGCGAATTAAGGGGGTGCATTAAAACTTTTTAACACTTTGGGGTGCCTTCAGTTCAGAAAAACAAGGAGGAAAGGAGGGGGGGGGGGGGGGGCTTTTCATTTATTGCTGCGTGCTTTTCATTTACTGAAAAGCACGCAGAAAAATGCTGACATACTCTGTTTGAGACTACCTACCCGACTTGAAAGTCTGTACAATTTGTGACGTTGTACCACTGGAGAGCGCGCAGATATTTTAATGTTGGTTTTGGCACCATCTTCATTTACGGTTTTCTCAATTGCTATTTTGAATTTCGAGAAAATAAATACCAGGACTAAAGTCCAAATATTCAGAAAATGCAATATAAGTAGCTAAAAAAAACATTTTTAAAAGGCCTTTGTGTGAGCACACGCGTCCCTGGGTGGGACACGCATATCAAAATATTAATATTACGCAAAAAAAAAAAAATTAGTGCTATTTTGATGGCGCGAGACGCGATTTAGTGGGTCGTTACCTCCTTTCCACTTGTTTTCTCTCTCGGCATTTCGGGCGCGTGGAGGTGAAGTGGATCGGCTTGGCCATCACGTTGAGGTAGAGAAAGTGTATGAACATCTCGTTGAAATGGAGAGAGTGTATGACTATCCGGTTGAGGTGGAGAGAGTGTATGATTATCTGGTTGAGGTGGAGAGAGTGTATGACTATCTGGTTGAGGTGGAAAGAGTGTATGACCATCTCGTTGATATGGAAAGAGTGCATGACCATTCTGTGACGTCATAGACTTGCATACAGAATTTAAAATAAATCTCGCGCCGTCAATATTGCTCCAATTTCTTTTTTTCAGGTAGATATTCTTTTTTTTTTTTGACACGCGTGTCCCAATTAAATTTTTTAAATTTTTTTTGTTTGTTTTTTAATTATGCATGGGAGAATTAGGACGTTACACACACCAGTTGGAGACGCGTTTCGAGCACCGTAGTTTCCACTGATCGACCTGCGAGACACCCCCGCTGAAGATTGGAAACTTGGACAGACCTGATTGGACTTCTATTGAGCGTACGTGCGCACAAGCCCAAGGCTACACGTTGCACGACGTGGGTTTTTAACCCCCTTTCGTGGGACCGCCGCAATGCCTTACGGCGAAATCATATTGGGCAATGCATAACGCATCGTTGCGAAACAACTCAACACAGCGTGCACATCCTTTTTTTTTTTTTTTCTCGCAATGTTTGAGTTTGACAGATGGGTTTTCTGAAAAATGCATACTTCTTATCCGCTATGTGATTTCGCATCGGTAGGAATTGACCAACAAATATAATTTGAAGTGAGGGATGCCGATTCAAATTCCCCTCAGAAAAAAAACAACAACAAAAAACAGGGTATAGCTTTACACGCCTTGACCCAAATAATTAGAGCCCTGCCTGGATAACAGTTTGATCATCCGATCCGCATGCGCAACTTTGTATCCGCATCCGCGAAATTCGGAACCGCATTAATTTTATATCATAAAATAAAGCATGAATAACTATTTTATAAAAGCATCTGGATGTTATACTATAGTCTATAAGCCGTCTCCTTGCATTCGTAAAAAGAACACTTCGTGTCAGAATACAGTGAGTCCTTTTATCGTATCTACATAAAAAAAAACGATAATTTTTTAGAGAGAAATTGAATTGCTCATACAGAGGGGCATATAAAATTCAGATATTGCACGGACGATGCGTTTCCAGGCAATAACAATGATATCTAATTGTTTTCTCGAATACAAAATATGACCACACAATCCCTTTGTAAAACGAACTTCAAGCAGACGCATGTTATAATTATGAAAAGTAACAATTAAATACAGACAAATACCATTGTGTAATTTTATTTAGGCCATACTATAAAAAAGTGGGAGAGGAAAGGCGCTCACTCACTGCTGGAAAATATCACAATATTCAATAATTGCAACAGCTAATATCGGTTTCAGTTTCAAACACGAACCCTCAACTGCATGCTCGGAACCATATACTTAAAAACAACTCAGTACCAACAGTCGAGAAGGAGAACGCGTTCACAGGCACACTTTTACTTGTCGAAGTTGCTGCGTAGAAGAAACAGAATATCGTGACAGATTCAGACCGGTTCGCCTGTCTTAAATTAATACCCGCTAATGACGAGTCTATCTCCGTTGGAGCACTTGATGCTGGGATGGCGTGCACGAACATCGCTTCAAGAATGAGGTCCGGAAACTCGTGCTGGCGCAAGTCCCACCGCTCCAGAGGATCGAATTCAGCCTCCTCAATATATACTTGCAGGCGAAGAAGCCACTTGCAGGCTTTTACTTTCTTGTGGCTTGTACGTTTCGGGTTTTCTTTGCCAAAGAAGGACACGCTTTCGCGAGACGACTGATGCTCCTGTATTCTTTACTTTTTCTCTAAACAGCATTATTGGCAAGATAGAACGTTCTGAAGCGCTCTTTGGTGAGAATCAAATCTTTCTTAAAGGGATGCTGAACAGAAATCTGGATTCCCAAAACACGCGGCCAAAAGCGTGCAACGTGATGCTACAAACACCAAAATATCACTTATACAGCGATCTCTCGAACGGATGACCGAATTCTTCAAAAAAAAAAAGAGGCGCATTTGGCAGGAATGTTGACGTCATGTTTCTCCGAGAAGGAGAGGGAACGTCCTCGCGTCTTCTCCGCCTCGCAGCCTTGAGGGAGCGAAGCGAAGAGGGGAGGGAACTAGGTATCTTGACTTCACGCGCCTCGTCGGCCTGGTTCAATCTCGACTTCTTTTTTTCCAAAAATACGGCCGTCCATTTGAGATATCGCCTTACTAGTAGTGTTTTAAGGATTGTAGCGTCCCGTCTACATCTCCAGCATTGTTTTTTTTTTTTTTTAAATCCAAATTTCGGTTCACCATTTCTTTAACGTAAAGAACTATTTTCTCCCCGATTGGCACCTTTTCTCTGAGAGAGTAGTTTGCTCCCGCAATACATTCAATGATGCACCTCATACTCATAGTATAACTCACTTATTCACTATAGACTGTCCAGTCGCAGATGTTTATGGACCGCCTCGGCAAAAATGTGGATCCAGACCGCAGATATCCCCATCCGATCCACAACCCACCAAATCTGATTCATTCTTACTGGCATCCGCAAGTTTACAGCGGATATCCGCGGGTAATCCGCGGGTATGCCCAGGGCTCTACATGTAATAACCCCTCAAAACTCCAATTCGGCGTACAGCGCAATGACGTCGAAACGACGGTACCAACTTTTACGAACGGCTTGATAGCCAGCTGGTACAACTTACTAAAATAGCTAATGTATATGTCACTGACTACAAGGGAAATAATCGAGGTTTTCTTGGTAACGCTGCAAAACATCAGTGGTTCTGTTTGTTTGTTTGTTTCTGTTATAGTGTTCATCCGTACTTTAGCTGTTTAATAAGTTCTATCGCACCGTTATCAGGGCCCTAGTAAACGTTGGGGCCGTCAGTGAGACGCCAGTGCGCTGTACGTCGAAATGAACTTTTGGGGTGTATTATAAGGGACAAAAAGGTGCAAGAATATACTTTTTTTTTTTTTCCTGAAAGTGGCTCCTTCGCTTCTCGCAACGGGTTCTTGAGCAAATTATGATGATGATGGTGATTACTATTATTATTATTAAATCTCTCCTTCAAAAAAAGAAAAGTAATATGTAACCCCGAGTCATTCTCAGTATTTAAATAAAGAGGAGGGAGGAGTGCGCGGGAACGACTTTTTTCACAACTCTTGAGAACGCATAAATGCCTTCTTTTGGCGCCATTCTAAAAGATGGCGCCACTGACGATATGCGTACTCCGTTCGCCCTCAAGCTGAGACTGCGGTGGAAGCTACGTCCTCATTGCACCGGTCATACAACCCTCTTTCGCCAAGTCATCACTCTCCCGCCCATACCCACGCGTAGGGAGCCGCGTCACGTGATGAAAGGGAGGCGGCTGATTGGTACGGCGGTCACGTAGCTCCCACCGCGCTCTCCGCTTAGGGGTGAACGAATGCAAGCCACTTTCCGCCTGCGTATATTTCCTCTTCATTTTTTTTTTTTAAGCATCATTTTTTTCGCTGTGGGTTCACAGTAATCTCGACAATGCCACAATTTAACACAAGTAGTGGGTGGATGTGATCTCGCAAACAGTGCAAAATCTTCAGCCTAGATACACGCAGATCGGAATAGTTCCAGGGCTATCCGACAAGTGGCGCCTGTATTTTTCCTCGTCGAAAACTAACGCGGGCACTCGGTCGCGCTAAAGCGCCAATGCTACGACCAGAGCGTCCATCCATTCACTCGTCTTGACAACAAAAAAGACGCTAGTACCGTTAAAAAAAAAAAAATTAGACAGGAAAAGAAGTCGACAATGCAGCGGCACGCCTGAGCGTTACCTGAGCGCGGCTGACTCATTCACAACGTAACCTAACCGAGTGACACCGGACGCGTGGAATCCGCGAGGTCAGAGCGAGACGGAAGCGAAGCGCTCGCCGTGACGTATGCGTCGTCGCGTGACGTCACTTCCTTCGACGCCTCAATGTCGCCAGCAAGCAGGTATCTCTGACGTCATGTCCGCCTGGGCGGCGCATTTTGCGTTGCTGTGCCGCTGAAGTGAACGTGAGAATGGTGACTAGTCAGGCCACTGGCCTTATGCGTACCGTTCTAGACGTTCGTCTAAAGAAAACTTTGAAAGCGGTGTCTACAACTGCGCTGGGCAAGCGTTCCCGTGTATACACGGAAGTGACGAAGGTGTGACGTCACTAGTGCGACAGTGGTATCTAATCGCCATTACTCCTCTTATAATATCTTTAAAAAAAAAAATACTTCAAATATGAGTTGTACAAAAAAAAAATAGAAAGTACTTTATAATTCCCACCGAGGAACACCCGACAGATGTTCCTTGGTGGGATTGCTTGCTGCGCTTCAACTTCAACACCAGACAAGAACTCGTCGGTCGTCGTTGGTTTGTCCGCGTTTGTCGCGGGTGTTGGTCCTTGCAGTGGGACAGCATCAGCGACACAAAACTCTGTGGTGTCGCCGGACGAAAATCGGCGTTTGTCGCTTTAGTGGGGCGAGGCTACAAGTAAAGCAAAGCGCATATAAAGGCACCCTACCTGCCTCTCCCGCGACTCGGCAGGAAAGCTTCCCTTTGAAACGCCGAATGTAGCAACGGATCGCGCAGATCAAGTCTTTGACCGCCTCCAGTGTGTCACGTTTCTGTAAAAACTAAAACGCAAATTAAAAAAAAAAAAAAAAAAGTTACAGGAAAAGTTAATCTTACTACGGTTATTATCAATTTGTTTCACGGTAGATAAAAATTAATATAGAAGCACTACATTGGGGGCAGTCGATGCGCTATTCATTTGAACATAATAGGGAGTCTTCGTAGACCTCATTTTCCCTCTCCGCTAAGCCCTCCGGAACGAAGCCGCTACTGCGCCTGCGCGCCGATGGCCTTGACAGTAGAGTGCCGGGCATCGTAGCGGGTTGCGGAGACCGTTGCGGGACGGCGAAAACCATCTACGAAAACTCCCTAATGAGGAGTGAGCGGAAATCGTGTCCTTTGTCGCGTTTTAGTTTCCATTGGTAGTTTTGAAGCTGTCCCGGCGCAAGCTCGCCATGGCAGACTTTTGGCGCTTCGCCCTTATGACTCCGTCGTCAGCAACTTTCGTCGGTGCATGGGTCTGCGTAATTAAACAGGATCCCGGAGCAACTAAGGAGTCAGCTTGGAAACCAATGCGGGAAGAAACCGGTGGAGAGCGGGAGGGGACTTAGAGGGTAGACGCAAAGCTCTACTCTGGCGTCTCCACGCATCCTCCTCTCCTTCACTGTCTCAGAGCTGCCTCCTACGCCGCACTCCGCAGAGCAGACTGATGATGGCGTTCCAAACAAAGTCATGCAGGCCGCCAACGCGTCGGCTCCGACGCATCCAAATATAAACCTCCACGAAGCAACTCCATAAGAACCGATCATCTCAAAGCCACCGTGACCCGACCGATTCCCCTCCCCCCCCCCCCCCCTTTCCCCGCCGACATAAACTCTAACGGGTGTGACGCAAAAAAAAGAAAAAAGTCAGCACCAAACAAACCCAAATAGCCGCGAACCCAAACACAAAGGGAAACATTTTCCCGAATCCCCAAAATAGCAACTCCCATCCCACGCGCAATACACGCGCGCCAGTTCGGAATCAACCCTCTTCCCACGACGCGCCCTCCTCCTCCTCCTCCTCCTCCCCCGCTTCCCGCGCCGCCAAAAAGCACGCCCGATTGGACGACGCGCGCCGTGACGTCACGGCGCGTCCCGCTTACGTCACGCGTCGCATCTCGCACTTCCCCATTTCTCCCTCCGCTAACCCCAATCCCTCCAATCCGTTCCCGTCGCGTCAATGAATGACGTCACAGCAAAATGAAACTGCCGCTGACGTACGTTCCCGAATGCCGACGGCTACAAAAGGTGCAGGTACGATGCAAAGCGAGCACTGAGAGCGGCCGCATTTCCCCAATAGGGAAAAGAAAAACCTAGGCTATTTCAACCTCCGCGACAATTGAAAGGACGAAATGGTGACGTCACGAAACTAGGGACATGAAGCACAAACGATCTAAACAACCTTTCTTCCTTTCATTTTTGTTTTTAGAATAAAGAGTTCCGTTTTTATTGGGCCAATCAACAGCCTCCCTTTCATCATCTGACCCTTCACTCAGCACGTGGGTAAGGGCTGGAGCGTGATCACGAGTCGAAAGACGGACGTGCGACTCGTTCAATAAACACGTGGCTCCCACTGCACTGTCAGCCTAAGAGGTTTAAACGCCATCATACATTTTTTCTTCTTCGTTTTTAGGTCACATCAAAATCCGAATTATCCATGCTATGCGAAACTTGGTTTCACACCAAGCCCGAGAGAGAAACCGGCCTTATCATCCAATGGACCCAATCAAACAGAGCTAAAAGCGCATTGTCATGCTGCTCGTTGTCTTCGTCTGTAATCACACACACAAACGCACGATCACGGCGCCTTTACCTGGCCGCGTAAAGTGAAACGGAGTATAGGCATAGCGCACTTTACGAAGATAGCGCGGAAAAAAAGACAGAAATCCTTCGTCCATTCGACTCGCTTTCCGGCGTATCATTAGGTAACCCGATGCCCTTCTCCAAGGCTCGGAATAGTATCGTCTCTCTTTGTTGGCGGCGCGGGAGGGCACTCGTTCCTTTCACCCGCCCACTGGAGGAAACGCGAACGTGCCCGCGAGCCCACAAATTCGAAAAAAAAAAAAAAAAAAAACGCGCACTCCGCGCAAGGCGCGTTGCGCCGCAGGACATCCCTGCGTGCGGGGGAAAACGCACCTCAGGAGCTTAAAACTAAGATTTAAACTATATTTTTTTTTTTTTTTTTGGGGGGGGGGGGGGGGGGGGGGTACGGTATTTTAGATGGGCGGCATACGTTTTCTGCGTTTACACCTCTAAAAATAGGCCGTTTTTTGTGTCTGCTTTTTTCTTCTTTTTTTTTTAAGTCATATACACGACAATTACTGGTAGCAAATATTCTCTGAACGTCAGCGGGGCTATGAAAATGAGAAATATTAGAAACCTTAGTTAGTTTCTCAAGCTTCATTCCAATGAACCCTGAAAAAACAAATTAAATTTTCCATCGTTTTTTTTTTTTTTTTTTTTTTTTTCCAACTGGTATTGCCCTGCTGACCGTTCAGAAAATCTACCCACCACACTAACTTTTTTTTTTCCTTTTTTTCCGAAAATCTTATACACGTTTGAGAACATGATAGCGAGAGTAAGAACGAGACAACAAAAATGCACTAACTTCAACTGTTTAATCGTCAGAAAAGCAAGGGTATAAATACTCTGCATCACCGCGCCTTTCAACCATTCCCATGCAGAGTATTTACACCCTTGCTTTTCTGACGATTGAACATCTGAAGTTAGAGCATTTTTTTTGTTGTCTCGTTCCTACTCTCATCCCAGTCTTGAAGCGTTAACCATGTTCTCAAAGTTTCAGTACCAACTCGCTCAAGAATACGCGTTACTCAACACTGTTAGACGCACGTTTTTAAGTGGTACGTGGTGAAAACCACATCTAGTTTTCAATCATCACGTAGCAGACAAAAACGTGCGTCCGGTAGATTTTTCGAGGCGACAGTTTTGATATTTCTCAAGTCTCAAAAGAAAACAACATCCAAGATCATCCGGTGGGCTAGTTGGTAGAACACTTTGCGAATTAGACAGCCCAACACGACAAGGAAAAGTAGAAGGGGAAGACCGTACAGAGCGCTCTGTCCTGTCTCCCTTTTCTACATTTCCTTGTCGTGTTGCCCTATGCAATTCACAATATCATATACTGCATCGAAAAAACCGGTTGTTTTCATCTTTCTTCTTTTAGTTCATGTTTTATAGCCTACTTAGAGGCTATTTGACAATTCCCTGAAACTCGGTAATGGCGATCCTTAAGGCACCACCGGAACACTTCCTCGCAACGACAAAAGAAAAACATCGTACTGTAACGACATCTTACCAATCGCACACGTATCGGTCGCTCGAAAACGGTTACTGATAAGAAATTTACGTTTAGAACAATGTAATTTTTTTGTTTTGATGCAAAAAAAAAAAACAAACGATGCGCGAAAATTTGGGTATATAATACACAGAAAAAACTAAGTATTCCACAGCCGCCCACAGATGGCGCCAGTATGCTCTCTCGTCGTATGAGATAATAGGAGGTTTTAAAGAGGCACTGAGAGGTTGAAAACGATGCCTGGACATTACCCTCAAAATTCGAAACTTGAAAACTCTAAATTTCCTAAACAAAAAATTAAAAAAAAAATTTCAAAGCCGACTTTGATGTTTCCACGCGATCCGCGCCGGTGCAGCGACGTCAAAGATTGAGTCGTCCTGCAACTCGAGTTTTTTCTCACGCCCCCAAAACATTCCAACCCCAAAGTGTTGGGTTCGCCAGCGTCCCGCAATCAACCGCTCTCCTCCATGTCTGCCACCTATCGCTGTGAGCAGACGACGCATCACTTTCGAGTTCGAAGTTCTTTTAGGGCTCTTCCAGCGATCTCGAATCGTTTTAAACAAAGCGAAGTCGAAGAGAACGCGCAGTGGACTTTTGTGAGCGACGTGAGGGGTCATGTCGGTCGCGCCCGTTCTGCGTGAAAGGCTGCCCCGGCGGAGTCACAACCGAAACAACGGTACACAGACACCAAAACCCAGACGTTTTGACCGTCTGACGATTTCGATTTCGAAGTCTGAGAGGTCGCCGGGCACCTAAAAATGATAAATTCGTCCGATTCCCCGACTCACGCATCATCCTCAGTGCTACATGTGCCGAGAGGCGCCAGCGCCGCCATGTTTTCCGAGGAAGGATAAAAAAAAAAGTTTGCGACATCACTCCGATTTTCGGTATTTCAAAAGGAAGGGCCGTACGTAGTGCGTTTGCAACTGCATTAAAAAAAAAAATAATAATAATAAAATGTTCTACGAACGCCGGTTTTAAACATTATATAGAAATGTCGCTTACAAAATGTTATAAATTTCATAATTTTGACGTCACAAATAAAAAGCGAAGAGGTGAGAAGGGGGAGAAACACGCCAAAACTAAAATAAAAAACGCGCGAGTGGTATTTTTTTTTTTTTTTTTTTTTTTTTTTGCTTGCAACTTGCAGCGTTTTAGACGAAGAAAAAAAAAAGATCTTTGGGGTTTTAGTGCCCGTCTAAGGCACACGGTTGCAAACAGTGGCAACGTGTGAACCGTGGCTCAACAGTTCGTCACGACAACGAGAACGACTACAACAAAAATATACTTTGACGAAATCTTACGGACCGCAAAACGTATCAGCCGTTCGAAAACGGTTTCCTAAAGAACTATCTGCTAGGACTGTACACTGGTCGCAATCGCGAATACTTTTTTTTTTCTCGTGTTTTACTTACTCAAATACCGAAAAAAAAAAAAAACAGCCAAAGAAGCTGGAACAATTCGAAGACGAGGTGACCAACGGTGCATTCCACGAGGAACGTCGCCAGAAGAAGGTTTCCACAACTTCCTTCAGCGCCTGACCGACTTTCCCCGCTTCCACACAAAAGCGCCAAAAAACAACAAAAAGTTAGCAAAAACAAAGCCCACACGAGCGTCCATTATTTTTCTTCTTTGTCTTTTGTGTGTGTGTGCGCGCATTTTTTTTTTTTTTTTTTTTTCTGTAGGGTTTCTTTCGGGGCGCCTGTTTATTTATTGTTTTTGCTTGTTTTTTTTACCGCGTTCTCACTCGTTCGAAATTTCTTCTTGACCCAAAAACCTCCCTTCCTCCTAAAATCGAATCGCGCGTCGGAGCAACTAGTGGGCGTGAAGACAAGCGAACTCACGCTCGGCTCACAACACGTACACTCACGACACTTATAGCGCGATCATGACATCGGTGTTTTTGTTTTTGGCCTAGGCAAAGAAGCAACCGTTGCTAATAGGCAACAAGATTCGCACGAAAATAACAAGATAAAAGACGACATGGAAACAGTAGAAGCCACTGCTTTATAAGTTATAACCCCCCCCCCCCCTTTTTTTTTCCAATAGAAAAAAAAAAAGTCAGTTTGGCCGTTCGTGCATTTTCCGCTAAAGTTAGCGGAAACATTTAAGTCACGTGACCTCTACGTCAATTCAGGTTTGCCGCTAAATTGGGTGGGGATATTGAAGGCACGTGACTTGACTTCGCGACACCTGTACACCAATTTAGTTTCCCGCTAAATTTAGCGGGAACGTCATGCGACCTTCGTATCCAGTCAGTTTCCCCGCTAAATTTAGCGGGGAAATTGATAAAAAAAAAAAAAAAAAGATTCTTCACTCTCGGAAACGACTGATTAATTAATGTCTTCTAAACAAATTTAAACGATCGCTCCTTGAATACTGAATTCCACGCACCATAAAGACTTCGATGATAAATGCCGTCGTCGATTAATTTTCTCGATATTGTAATTCCAAAATTTATAATTTCTGAATCAAAACTCAAATGTTAAGTGTACACTTTTTTTTTTACTTATCTCAATAATAATTGGGCTTGTGTGGATATTTATACAGCGTGTAGTTGGTCAGCCAATTTCCTTATCTCATAACAAACGCTATCTGTAATTTGTTCATATATTTACAATTGCACATGTGCATAATTCCCGCGACTGATAATTGCTGATGCTATAATAGGATATACTTTATTCCAAATCTTCGCCTATATTGGTTCGTCTTGGTTTCCTTGCGCTTTGGATGTTACAATATTCATTCATATTGCATTTGTTATGTTTAGGTTGCACTATACTGAACCGTAAAAGGTTAAGGGGGGGGGGGGGGGGGGCTGTAAGGCACCGTGCTTTTAACTCACGCGTTAAAATAATCCGCTAAACAAATAAAATAAAACAAATTTCGAACTTCATCGAATCTCTCCGCGTCATTAACTCTGCAGCCCGGCGGAAGCCGACAATAATACGTCCCTATACTTTCGGAGTATTCAGTAGTAAATTACCTGGCGGAGCACTTCGCACACCGTCGCAAATTACGCCGCCCGCGCGAGTGTATGCCGGCGTGAGCATAAAACAAACGCCTTTCTCACGGGTTAACGAGGAACAAAATCACCGCGTCCCACGCATACCGCTCGTTAAGGCTCAAAAACAACAACCAGCTTCCACTAATTGTCTTCCCCCTCTCCCAGCCGGTTAACAGGAACGGTTGGCATTCAGGGACACGGCAATTGCTCTGCTCTAACATCCGCTCCTCACCCTAGGAAAAACCATTATTGCATCTCGAATACGACCCGCGTATTCGAGATGTATACTTTCTACTTCTGTGTAAAGTTCAGAAACAGTATAATTTTACGTATAATATCAACTCAAATACCAGCGTAAGGTTTCTTCCATGATGCCCCTAGTGGAAACCTTATGCTAGCTTTATTTTCTTTCTTTCTTTTTTTTTTTTTTTTTTTCCTTTACCTGGTCTTTGGGGTTTCGTCGAACCAAAACGATCCGTGCGAATCAAATAGACTACGTAGTAGTGCCAAAAACATGGACAGAGTAAAGATTTACGACGACACACGGCAGTGTGTTTTCGTCAATGCACTCTGTCCCCCTTTTTGGCACTTCTAGTACGTAATAAACTAAGCACAACTCAGCATTTTAATGCAAATCAAACAGCTCTTTTTTTTTTTGCTCAGTTTTACGATTGTGAAACGAACCATTTGGCACAGCTATAGACGCTTTACACACGCGCCAAATTACAGCCGCCATTGCTGACCTTCTCTTGTCTTACCGAGATGCCGAGCAACTGAAACGGTATTTGACGATCCTCTACGAAGGCCGATGCTTTAGAAAAGGACACAGTTGAATCGAATATGGCAATAACCTGGCCTGCTATGGTAATGATAAAGTGAAATAAACGGAATAAGAGGAAACAAGAAACTGAAGGTCAGTTATGGCGGCGTCCATGCACTGCTGCTGCGCAACTAGTACAACACAGACCCAACCTCATAATCAACTTTTTTTTCTTTTTTCCCCCTCGAGGAGAAAAATTTGTTTTTCTTTTTTGTAGATAATTTTGCTTTTAGTATGCACAGAGCAAACAATTTATTCCTGTTCCTGCTTAAAAAAAAAAAAAAAAAAAAAACGCATTAGTGAAGATGGTTGATCCTTGACAAAGGCTACCTTTTGCATTTCCTCACCACTGAACCTCAAAAGAGCGTGCTCGTCCCCTCCACCACCTGAAAAATTTCGGACAGTGCGCACGCCAAACCAACGAACGGCAATGACCCTTGTTTTGTAGGGGAGCTCCGGCGAAATATTGATGGTCACTGATTTTTATTGAATTTTCACCGCGTACTAAATATCCACCCGTGACCATGTCTACGAAATATTGAATCGAACTATTAATTTCCCTTCGAGGAAATGAATTTTGAAGTCTGTCACTCTAATTGCAACAACGACCGGGCGCACTCTTGACGCTAAATGCTGTGTCCGATAGCAGATGACGCTCCTCCACGGCGTTGTTGTTGTTTTATAGTGAGCGCCTGTGGCTTCGCGAAATGCGTCTGGTCTGGTCTGGGTTGTTTGCGGCATGCGATAGAAGGGAAAGGGGGGGGGGGGGGGGGGGGGAGATTGTTCATTGGCTGTGAGGTACAATAACACCACGAAGGAATGCAGCAGAGTGACACCTTATTGGTTTCCGACCGAGAAGTCTATGAGACGGAAGCGGGTCCGAGCAGTCCGATGCGAACTCTGACTCCTACCGTTCGCGTCGTGCTAGAAAACAGAAAACGTAGAAAACGTCACTACGAGATGGCGGATCAGCAAAGTTGCAGGTTAGTTTCGGTTTCGGTTATATCGCATTTCCGAGGTACTACTCACGGTGGTTCGCAGGTGTCGCCATCTATCGCGCATGCCCTCAAACTGCTGAAATCTTTATTTATTTTTTTTTCCTTAAGATACGATTTCCAATAACGACGTAGCATTGGTGCAGACGCGCTACACGCAAAGCGACGCTGGGCCCCCATCTTTCAAGTCAGCTTGCAAACAAACATTCCTTCGATACTAACCCATAAATAAACCGTTTATAGTCACAGCCTAAATAACGCAGGGCGTCGCGAGTTTCGAACATTAATTGAAGCGCGGTTTGATACAATTGATTTTTTTATTGCACCGTTCTAATACCTGCAATATATCCGATAACGATGCTACGCATGCGCAAAGGCGGTGGCGAAGTATCGGGTATCGTTATCCTAGTCGCCAGAACAATACACTAAAACTCTAATAGAAGGAAGTTTTAGTATCGTTTCGATACCACCGCTAACGATACCCGACAACGATACGGGTACATGCGCAAAGGCGTCGGCGGATTATCGGGTACCGTTATCGCAAGTGTACATATAGTACTAGAGTCAAGAAACAAGACTAAAAACAAAACAAAAAATAAATACGACCAATACAAGGGAGAATTAGAGATAATAAATTTCGCCTCCCAACAGAAAACAAAATTGCACAGAATGAACTACCAAACAAGAAAACAGCGTGGGCAGAAAGCTCGACACCATTATCGCTGCTGTTTCTGTTACTTCATTTACCTAGATGGGTGGATGGTACTGGCTCTACTCTTTATATCGGGCGGTAGCTCGCGCCACCTAGCCGACATCAGAGGAGACGAGTGAGGCTGCAAACACTTGTCACGTTGTCGACGAGACGTAAAACTACCCTTCGGAGGGAAGCAGGCGCAGCGGGAAGTTTTGAGTAATTTTAATTGGATCAGTATAATTATGAGAACGCTGAACACGTCGCTAACTGAAGGTACGTAAACACACAAAAACCTGGTTGGCAAAAAAAATAAATAAATAAAAAAACACGATCTAATGTAGATATACGATATCTCGTAAACAAGTGGGATTAGTTGTCAGCTTTACCGAGTGCAGAATGAAACATACAAATCGTTTCTTTACGATGTCGCACACTGCGCGGCTGAGTGAGTTCGAAGCACCGTTTTGTTTTACCGAAACGATACGTTGTTCTTCCTTATCATCCGATAAATCTACCTGGTAAATAGAGTTCAGCGCTCCCAACACAAACATCTGTCGAGTGCGTTCAACTTTAGCCTCTGTACAAAAAAAAAAATTATATTTTACGGCATTTCCCAGTCACGGCGAACCGAAAACAATAGCAGCGCGGTCTGTACCCCCACAACATGCACACGATTTCTTTTGCTTCTTCCTACAAAGCGTTTTCTTTTTTCTTTTCTATTTCTTATTCCTAGGGTGGGCGGTCCCGATGTGCTACCAACGTTTATTCGGGTTTCTTTTTTACGAATAATTCTTTACAAAATACCGAATGAGGAGGCAACGGAAACTGTAAAACCGACACTTCTGCTAACCGAAGACTTTGAGCGAATCGTTTTGGACAGTCCGATACCGCTGCAGACGCGCTCAGAGCGCCAGTGGGAGCGCCTATTATGACTACTGTTCTGGGAAGATAAAATCTGCAAGAACTTCCCTTCATCGCTTTTAAGCAAAGGCAAAGAAAGAAGCACATTCACTTACATTCACACCCATCTTCACATAAACAAGCATTCACACTAACATTCCTCCACTCATTCACTTACAGATACATTCACGGAAACATACACATGTTCGTATAAACCTATACTTACACTTGTCCTCGCGCAAATACGCGCGTTAGCACACACTGGTTCATTCTCTCGCATGTATTACATAAACACACACATTCAAACAGTCACTCATACCCGCATTCACTGATTCACTCCCTCACGCACGTATCTTCACACACGCACGCACACACCTTCACACAAGAACACGCACCATGACGTAAACACACGTTCATACGCTCACTCACAAACACACGTCTTCGCATAAATACACTCATTCACTGTCACACACCTTTACACAAACGCGCACATCTTCAGACAAAACACGCATTCACTCACTCCTTCATACACAGGTCTCAACATCAACCCGCACACCTTCGCACAAACATAGATATTTTCACATAAGCACACATTCACCTACACTCGAAATGGTACCCACCGATTCGCCCACCCACTCACACTCATCCACACACATCTTCACCGAGACACGCACAGGTATTCACACAAACATTGACATTTAAACGCAGATTCACAGAAACATTCCCCCGCCCCCTCACATTCATCCTCACATAAACCCCCACGGATTCATACACTAGCACTCACAAAGAAAGCGACAGAAAGAGAGCACAAAATATACGGGGTATACATCGCATTTGCGAGGTGGTCGATACTAAACAATGCTCAAAGAAAGAGAAAAAAAAAGAATCCGAAACCCACTTTTACCACCGTTTGGCATTCAAGAGGCGCTCTCGAAACGCCCCGTACGCTCTTTTGAACCCCCAACCGTCGAGCCAAACCCCCGTGGAACAACGCACACCTCCTTCATTCTTCCTTCACCTCTCCCCAATTCCCCGACGAAACTCAGATTTTTCTCTACACCGAATCGTCGACGTTTCTCTTTACGCGCACGAAATATTGCACGTGACTAGAGCCCCCAAAATAATCTACGCGTTAAAAGGGCATCGGCACACCATTTGCCGATCTCCTTGTGGGCGCCGCCATTTTGGTACCTAGTGCAGGGCGGACACAACAAACCCCTTCCTCAAAACTCCGTCGAGCAACACTGGCGGTATAGCCATGTCTCGGACCCTTTTCTAAGCTAGGTGGCGCAAGCTACCGCCCGTTGTGAAGGGTACAGCCGCTAGCATGCATCCGTCCATCTGTAAACACAAAAGCGTGCGACTGGTCCCAGTCCTCACACCGAACGCCGACACAGCCCTCGTGTCCAATCCGCTTCGCTCGCCCTGACTTCTTGAGCTGTAACTCATTACAGACGGCCTGTACGTGTGAAAAGGGTCCTATTGGCGATCGATTTGTACGATTCGAAGATGCGGCTTCAAGGAAGCCTCCGGCGATGTCGTTTTGTTTTCTTGTGCCTCGGAGGGTTTTAGCATTTCTGGAGGACGGAAAATGTTTCCTGCTATTTCAGATACAGCTTCGAACGACTAGGTGGCGCAATGCTACCGCCCATTATAGAGGGTACAGCCGGTTAGCATCCATCAACGGCTGAAGTGCCGTTACGCAGGAGCGCAGCTTGTGTGGTGGCTCTCCACGTGACAGCCTCGGCTGGCTTTGACAAGTAACCGAGAGAACGAAAGAGAGAGAGAAAAAGAAAAAGGCAAAAAAACTTAATTTAGAAAAAACACACACGCAAGAACGCTATTCGCCGTAAACATCAGATCAACCCAAAGCAAGCCCCACCGCATGAAAAACAAAACAAAGGTTTATGCGGGTGGTCGGGGGAAAATAGGGAAAGGCAAACGTCGCCTCAAAGCAGGGAAAACACACCAAGAATGAGAAAAAAAAAATAGTCCAGCGCTAAAAAAAAAAAAAAAAAAATATTAAAAAAACGGTTTTGTACAAAGAGACAACTGGGGCACAATACGACGCGTCATCGAATAAAAACGGGAAGAGTATGCGGTGTAGAAAGTCATCGACACAAACACAACCTACAAAAGAAAAAGAAAGGGGGGGGGGGGGGGGGGGATACGCAACCGACTATTTGAAATCTGTGCGGACAAATGTCCGCAATATAAAAAAAAGGATCGGTGTCTGAACATTTTGTACCCAAACTGCAAAATGCAAAAAAAAAAAAAAAGAAAAAAAGTGAGAAAAAAAGCGGGGGGGGGGGGGGGGGGGGGGGGAGGGGGGTGATATGACGAAGTCGTCGAAATATCAAACAGGCGTAAAGATGCAAAAAGAAATGAAAATAAAACGGTGACAGAGAACAGACGACAAAGACAGCAAAACAAAAATGAATAGGATAAAAAAAAAATATATGACAACTGGAAACCACGAACCGGGTCAGAAACGTTGAATTTGCGCGTCACGTAAAGTTGCCGACATAAACCGTCGCTAGTAAACCTAATATTTCGTGCTCCAATGGAAAGGGTTCTATGATGGAGGGAGAAAACGAGAGAGAGGGGGTAGAGAAAAGAAAGCTGAACGGGAAATCAAATGAATAAACGCAAATCAGAAAAGGAAGAAAAAAGAAAGCAAACAAAATAGACGAGCAGGTCGCATTGGTACCGGCGAGCAAAAACCCGTAAAATCCAAAACCGTTTCCGATTCCTCAAAAGCCCGAGCAGGAGCGGAGAAAGAATCGATCGTCCCAGGCCATAGGATACAGAAATAAAAAAAAAAAAAAAGAAAGAAAAAGCTGCAAGTTTACATACGCGCAAAAACGAGAACACGCTTTCCACGACCGCGTCTCGCCCCGTTCGCGTGAAACGCACCGGAAGCCGCGGGGTACTATTAACAGAGCCTACGCTCAGCACCAATGAATAAGTGAAATAAGGATGACTCGTACAAGCTATGGCATCAAAGTGATACGGAGGTGCTCCGATCGAGTGTATTAATGCGTGAGCATTAGTGCTATACATGACAGGAAAACCCCGTAACGAAGCCAGAAAGAGGCAGAAAATTAGAAAGCCGAAAGAGAAAGTAAAGACACAAAAAAGAAGGAGTCAGCATTAGCGTTCTTCAAAGGGGGACGTGTAGGTAATTTCCCGAAGGTCCTGCTAACGCGTTCCCTAGGGTTTTCCTTTTTCAAACGGGCAACGCTTGTTACGATGGACCTTACTATTGAGTAGAGAGACCCTGATTTTGCAGTCGAAAGACACGTTCGCCGGGATTCTCGCCATGGATGGATGAATACATGACTGGATACAACAAGCAAGCGCTTCGTATCGGGCGGCGGTTTGCGCCACTTAGCCACAGCCTAACCAGTGCTTAGGGCGTCCCCCCGTGACGGTCAATGGAAGCTTCGTCGTCGAACGACAAAACCGTATCACGCAAACGGCAGTCGAAGGTCAGGATACGCGCGAAGGAATGCATACAAGCGACGTTCGCTCCTTTTCATTCTTTGTTTTCATTCTTTTTTTTTTTTTTTTTATTTACGAAAGGAGATAGTGGGGAACGCGATGAGAGATCGATCAACTGAGGTTGACGAATGAAAGACAGAAGGGAACTGAGCGATGACTGAGAACGATGAAAATAGTACGATGACGGCAAAAGTGATCACGAGGCGACGTCCCCTAAATACTGCGGCCCCGAGAGGAAAAACAAAAAAATTGGGGACAAAGTATCCCTAGGAGCAAGAAGGGGACGGATAAAGGCTATGGAAAATAGCTACGCACAAATAAACAGAGAGGGATAACTCAGACATCAAATTTACTAACTACTAAAATAAATTTAAAAAAAAAAATCACACGCTTGCGTTTGGTTACTACCGAGTCCTCGCGATGTATTACGACGAGGGAAAAATATATTGGCACGCCGGCGTCATCTTGACACTGGAACCGCGTTTTACCAGAGTGAAAGTTCTGCAGTATTTGAAAAATAAAATTTGCATACTATCTTTCGATAAATAATCATTTCAAACTTTTTTTTTTTTTTTAGGCTAAGAAAGAAAGCTTGGTGCGCGAAAAACGTGAAGAATCCCAAGCGATCTACAACTATCCGCTAGATGGCGCCAGTGTGTCTTCTCGTCGTACGAGATCCCAGTCTGTCGTAAGCGATCGTGTGAACCGGCCTCAAGTAGTACGGGGAGCGAGGCAGAAGAAATTAGGAAGAATCAGGGAACGGTACCAACCTTCCAACGACGTGCGCCTTTTATTTTTCTTTTTCTAAGCTAAACCGAAAAAAAAAAAGGAAAAACCAAAAGGAAATAAAAGAGTACGCCATGATCCGCCGAGTCAACACACATGTAGAGCAAACCTGTCCACGAAGACAAAAGGGCACATCCGTGCCAGCCCGACGTACACGGGGTACGTGGGTTAGCATCTAGAAACATGTCACGGTGACCAAGGCCACGCCCTTCAACAAGAAAGACACTTTTGCTTCTTTTTTTTTTCTTTTTTTTTTTATCGATCGAAGGACGGAATTGTCTGTCAGGTTACGACACATCGCTTGACACGAAGGAACAAGGGAAGACAAACCAGGAAGGTGGCGAGGAACGTTAGGACACTGTCCAACGTCACTTCCGACATTCGCCGAGGGGCAAACGAGCAGAATGGACGCCACGTCCCTAGAAGCCAAAGTCCGGTTAAAAGAGTACGAAGGAAAATGGGGACAGACACCATGCCCCAGGAACGACGAGAGAAGCTTGCAAGTAACAAGTGCCAAAGAATGGTGACCAAGACCCCCTCGGGGGCATGGGAGCAAATTTAAAGCAATAAGAAAACAACAAAGCATAAGATTAAAAAAAAAAAAAACATGGCTGAAGGCATCTTAACAGCCCAAGGGAGAGACGCGGAGATGATCGTAGGAGCGAGACACCAGAGAAAGCAAGTGTCTGGGGCGGACAAGTTGTCCATCAAAAGAACACTTTCTTGACACGTTCGTTCTCTTCAATAAAAGAAACATGTCACCAAAGTATAAGTCGCTCCTGTGGCAGTTTCGTCCATATAGTACAACTAGTAGAAAACAGTACGAGGTTGTTTCTTTTCGTTAATAAGCTCGGAGTTGCCATAAGCCCTTTGTTACTTTTAAAGAAATCTTCTATGGTCCGTTGCGTGTTAAAAATACAGCACCCCCCCCCCCCCTCCCCCCAAGCTACCCCCACCAAAGCCCTTCATCATTTCACCCTTAGCAGAGTGAACGTTGGAAATGGGGAAACAACCAACCAAACGTGGCGAGCAGTGTGTTTTGTGGGCGGAACCTGTCCCGCTACCCTAAAGACGTAAACCTGCAACAGACCATACTAGTTTTCACCTCGAAAAAAAAAAAAAAAGTTTTGCACATTGTTTATACGCCGCGCGAATTAGTACTTAGAAGATCGGTTGTCGCAGGAAGATGCGATGCTTTTGGCGTTTTAAAGCGTGTTCGTCTTGATAAGACGGCCACTATCTAATCTAAAATGCACCAACATATATCTTAATTACCTTCATAATGGGGGAAATCGGTAATAATCCGCGTAAAACCAATTTTTTTTTTTTTTTTTTTTTTTTTTTTTAACTACGGTTGTTGAGGTGAAAACGAGTATAAAAGTCTCTCAGCGAAACTTCGGGGAACTGACACGTGCTTCGCTCCGTTCCTCTGATTGGTTCCGGGAGGAAGGGGAGGGGTTGGGGTAGCCGGTGTCAAGCTATGCTGAAACGCGGCATAAGCACTCTTAATCGCCGAACACTTTTCTCGTCGGTAATCGCCGTTTACATTACCGCAACAAACATACACCAGCGAATCGCGAAAAACTGGCCTTTCAGAAAGAAAACAAAACAAAAAAGATCAAGACAAAAAGAAAACCCGGAAGCGAGTCATCGGGGATCACAGCCTGGGTACAACAACCGTAAGTGTGCACCGGTTTCCCCTCGCATACGGACCGCCGCGGACGATACTACGAGTCACCGGCGCCAGTGTCACGTGACCTTCCGGAGGGAGTGCGAGTGAAGCCACCGGAAGTTCGATGCTCGTCCCGGAAGTCGGGTGTCTGCTGGGCCTCTTAGCGCATTTTACGCAACAAAGCGCGGCCACGCTTGCTTCCGTTTTTACACGAATTTTAGTGATCCCCTTCGGCATCGAATTCCGAGAATGACCGTGGGACATGGAAACCTGATCAACTAGAATCTCGAAATCCTCACGCATCAAATGGCCGTCACTACTCACGCAACAAGCAGGCTCTAGTAACCCTTTCCCTACCATGGACAACCTGGGTTCGTCCACACTGTTTGTACCGCTCCCCCCGAATACGGGCTGGACTCGTCCACGTTGATTCGAGCTCCAATACGCCACCATGGACGAACTGGGCTAGTCCACGTGTTTTTAGTTAGCTTTGCCGTAGATAGATGGTGGTTCACGGAAATTAAAAACACGGCAGGCCACAAGGGATTTAAAAATGGCGGCAGCAACGTCTGGTCGCTGCGTTCGTAGTGACGATCTTGCCTCAAAATTTGGGCAGAAACGAAGATATTGTGACGTCTCTACAGATTCGGAGGACGAGAAAATGAATCTTTCATCGGACAGCGAGAGCGATGCAACTGAGTTGTTGGATTTTAGCTCAGACGACTCCGATTTCGATGAGGACATCGTGTCGGCGTGTCGACATTAGACTAGAATCAACGTAGAAAAAAAAAAATCCCCTTTTGCCCCTCCAAGTTTGGCGTTCACTTAGTGTGCGAGAGGATGTGAACTGTCTGCAGTACTGCAACGCCCGGCCTGAACGTCCATGTGCAAGGTGATGCGAACCGTCTGCGGTAATGCAGTGAAGACGAACTTTAGTGCCCCTTCCGTTTGCAGTGTGCTCAAGGATCTCTCATATAATTTTTTTGGCATTCATATTGCATATTAAATTTATGGGGCACATAGAAAAAAAACAATAATTTCAAATCGGTTTTTTTTTTTTTTTTTTTTAAGTTTTGCGGTAGGCAAAGGGTTGAAATAAATGTAAACAATTATAATCCAGCGCTCGGTTAGGTTGTTTGGGCCAACGCTCGTAAGAGTTAAAAAGCCTGTAAAACTCTCACTTCCGGTGGCTTCATAACCGCGTCCTCAATGTTCCATCCATGGTCCCCCTAGTGGTACTATACTTCAATCAGGTGCGTTTTGCGTCCTACGGTGCCCAAACATCACAAATTCGTTCCGAAGTGGCAACAAAATGACGACACAAAAGTCGGGGGTAACATGGTGTCAAATGTGGTCGATCCTGCCGCTTATATATTCATCAAAAATGCAGGCGAAAAAAAAAAAAAAAAACGACCGGCGAACGCGGGTGTTGTTGTCGTCATGGCGTCCCAACTCCTGGCTTCCGAAGACTCAAAATAGAGAGCGGCCTGCAGAAGGACAAACGTCTGCCACAACCCCAATTTTTTTTTTTTTTTTTTTTTTTACGCGGTAATTACTTTAATTAGAGGCGCGTTCTGGGGACCATATAGATGAGTCACGAGGTACGTTTTGCATCGCTGGACTGGCTGGGACGGCTCGCGGCACACCCGCTGCGGTCCATCCGGGTAAAGCGAAACGGGGGTCTAGAAGCGGCGGCGATTCAAATCAGGAAGAGACTTTCTCCCCCGAGACGTGCTCGCGCTGGGTCGCCGCCACCGAATTAGCGCAAATCGACAGCGACCTAGACGTCCTCTCGGCTACCGCCGACGCCGTCGCCGAGGAGGAGGCAAGGCCGATCGATAACGCTAACCAGTTTCCAGTCTGCACACACGGCGACCAGAAAGACCAGTCCAAATGAACGATGTACACTGCCAAGGTTCCGATGCAAGACCAACAAAATCCTTTTTTCTTTTTACCGAGGAATAGAAAAAAAAAGGAAAGAAAAAACAATACTACTTTCAAAGGAGTCAAAGTCAATGTATTTAGATCTATCAGCTGACAAGCTCCACGGAAGAGCGGCGTTCGAAATCGGTTCTTGTGTGTTGCCTGCATGCACGCGAGCGGGTACGGGTGAATAGCGTTCCTAGCGCCACCGGCGCCAACGGCTCTAACACGGGCATCGAAGGACCGTTTTCGAACGACAGTCTTTTCGCGGCGACTTCTGCGCAAACCTTGCGTTTGCCACAAAAAAAACACGACAGAATCCCTTTCCACCGCAGGCAATGCGCATCCAATGTTCCACCGGTTCCGCCGCTGATGTCCATATGGCGGGATGGCGGGATGGATGGATGGATGGATGGATGGATGGATGAATCCGGCTGAGCCCTTTGGATCGGGCGGTAGCTTACGCCACCTAGCCATTTTGTTTTACCATTTAAGCTTAGAATATTTAAATGTCAAAACTATATTCACTTCGCACTGAAAATAAAGTGAGGCTAATAACTAATAGCTATTAGTTTCACTCATAGCTTCCTATAGACTAATAGCTTAGCGAGCGTCACCTAGCGGACGCGACACGAAATGGCGCTAGGCGTTCTATACAACGCCTAGCGCCGCAACGTAAATAGATCAAGGTCAGTTGACAAGCTTCCTATAGACGTTCTTCGTTTTCTTTCGTTCTCGGTCACGTGGGTTCCGTATCTGGTATGCGGGACGAAAAAAGAGTAAGACATTTCAACCAGAAATATCCGAGGAAATATAGGTGAAGCAAAACAGGAATCGGTGACAATCAGGCATTTTTCGTGAACACCTTCCAACGACGTGGAGATATAAAAACGATGTTTTAACACCCACTAGAAGTGACGACATTCAGGACGGCTGCGCCCTTGTGGAAAAGGTGTACAGGGAGCTTGTCAACGGACTTTGACATAGTCACGTTGGTTCAAAGCTATGGGCACCTTCATTGTGAAGCCGAGCATCCAGGAGCTAGGGAGCGCTATTCTCACACCGCGGTACATCATCGCTGAAAGTTGCGAATTTATTGTATTACCGCAAAGCATCTTGGGATTCAATGATTACCAATGAAGCATCTTGGGATTCAATTATTACCAAACCCGTCGACCACTACTCTGAGGCTCCCAAGGTGTCTGCAAATGTCTTACTTATTTTAGAATTACACGAGTCACTTTCATATGAAACTTGCGTCCAGACACTCTCACTTCGCGATAATGACAAGAGGTGAGGATAGGAACGGGCGGGCGGCAGACTCCAAAAGCGGTGAGCGTCACAAAAAAATGGTCCCGCGAAGTAAGGACATAAAAAGGTGACGTCAGAAACTGCCGGGATGATGTCACAAATCGAAATAGATGACGTCACAAAAAAAAATTGCGTCACGTCATTTATTGTATTAACGACATCCTGTCGATCCAAACCGGTTGCAATCGCCAGGCACAACGTCGCACGTGAGCAACTTATGAAGGGGCACCGTGACAGCCGAAAGGAAAAGAAAGAAAGCTGACGACACAGCAAAAGCTGCCCACGTCACAACGCGAGTTTCTCGGGAAAGTGGTGAAAAAGACTCGGCGTTTCTTACGA